>NC_133223.1:10183112-10483112 GCF_040436345.1 Pagrus major
CCCCTAGAAACCAGCACGTTTGATGGGAGGCTGTTGTATACAGGGTCACTCATCGCACAGAGCCTATTCAGATCATCACTACCCATGGACACACTGAGCAGATAAGCTTTCACCTGTCAGGGGGGGAATAATATTTTTCCCAGGATGGGGGGTCATGCCCCCTCTGCCCCCCTGGGGTTTATGCCTGCAGTATGTGATTGAACAAAAACGCTATTATTTTTTGTGTGACCCCTATCACCCACTAGGTGACCATTTATATCAACTGGGTGTGGCTAGCTAACATTCATTGAGTCATTCATTCTTACAATTATTCATTCTTAACTATCCTTTTTTCTAGAATTAACTTGCATCACCTAGGTGCTAATTTACTCAAATTTAACAGCATTTTCAGTGATAAAATAACTTACATTTATATTGATCCTTCATGAATCCTGTCTAAATAATCATTAATATCTCTGAGGACTGTCTTTGATTGAAAGCTACAGCGTCACAGTGCCCCTCGCACACAGTAAGGCCCTGAGCCAGGATGAAGAAAACAGTTGGTCCATGTGGAATACCTACTGTCTTTATATCAACATGGATCAACCAAATGTTTCACCAATTAGTTCTTATTTGCGTTTTCCCAACACATGACTGCGTTTTCTGTAACGTTACTGTCGTGTCAAGTTGCAGGACACTTTTTTCCCCCCTGATAATTGAATGATTGTCTTGAATCCGCCTTCAACATTGCTTGCTTCAGTGTAGACATTTACCCGATGCTTGTTATAATCGTTGAGCTGAACTATTCAGGTAAGCACAAAGTTCCTCGTTTATGTGCTTAATGCTTTACTCCTGTGTGTGTGAAAGGTCTAAATATGAAGTGTCAGGAGCGAGAAAAAATACAACTTTAGTTTCTGAAGTTACGAGACGGCATCCTCTCTGTTTGTATGCTTTACTGACAGCAGTGTGTGACAGCACAAAATAATGTAACGTTAGTTCCTATAGTTCAAAGAATGCGTCCTTTCTTTTCCATGTATATGCTTTCACTTGCAGGTGTGTTAATTGACCTGTAGCTATATGAAGCATCCATAGTGCAAAGTAATATAGGCTAACTGTAAAATAAAACACAGCCCTCTCCGCTCCTCTCTTCCTTCTCCTCCTCTCCTCTCTTCTTGTGAAAAAAACTAAAAATTCATTTTCAGTGGTGATGGAAGGCACAGAACTGAACTGTGGAGATTTGGAGCATACATGAGGGAAAATAGTCCTTCAAACATCCCTCACCCTACTCAGTTATTACCCCAGTGGACCAGTTTATATGGGGATCGTGTTTAGCCAACCAGGGGTAGCCCAAAACTAGGGGGTGCAATGGGGCACGCAACAGGCAGTGTTTCCCCAATATGGATTTAGCAGCAGCGCACCACCGCTGCTGAAATGTCACCGCCGCTGCTGCACAATCCCCATATCAACTGGTCCACTGGGGTAATTACTGAGTGGGGTGAGGGATGTTTCAAGGACTGTTTTCCCTCATGTATGCCCCAGATCTCCACAGTTGAGATCCGTGCCTTCCACTGCCACTGAGACACCTTAATCTGTAACGCCCATCTTCAAGACAGATTATCCGGACCTCTCTAAGGTTCTCCATGTTACCATGACCTTAAAGATGTTTTCAACAAGGCCCAAGCCTTGCCTTCTCCTTACCTTCCTTCTCTCCAGCTGGCGCAGGCTTCTTTTTCAGAGACAACAAGGACAAGTCCCTGCATCCCTGCATCGACTCTCATTTCATCCGCTTTTGAGTTGTTACAAGCTGATCTCTGTCTCAAGTCATGCATTTGGGACCTAATGTGTAGGCCTGTTCAGCCTACAGTCAACACTTCCAGGAGTTAACGTATTTGGACGCACTTTGAGGATACGGCCAGCTGAGCTGATTACACGTTCACTGGATGCACTTATTGCTGGAATGCACAGAGGAGAAGATATGTGAGGGTATCTAAGGATGTATGCTTGTGTCTGTGTGTGTAACTGAGAGACAGAAAGAGTGACAGGAGGGAAAAGAAGTGGAAAGTAGAGTATTGCACACAATATGTTTCAGTTTCTCTAAGTTATTAACTTATTCTGAACACTTTTCTCTCAGTCATTGACCCGAACTATTATTTTGAAGTAATAGTTTGGGTATTTTGATGTGAGGTTGGATGAGATGCTTATCTTGTCAGTATTTCTGCAGTAGATGACCATTAGCTCTCCACCTGTGTGGAGAAGCAATGCGTAGCACCAACAGGGAAGCAGAGCATTGTACCACCTAAGAAATATATATGTTTTTCAGTGTATGCTATATTTTGAACATTTCTGGTGCTTTACATTGTCACCAGACAGCTGCGTAATACAGTGCAGGTAGGCACAGCTGTGGTTGTGTGTAGCAATACAGACGTTGTACGGTTGAAGGAATGTAGTCCCAATGGAAAGGGTTGTCTGACGGCAATGTAAAGCACCAAAAGTGCTCAAAATACACATTTATTGAACCTATTCTCAAGACTGTGCCTATGTAAAAGATGCTGAACATAAAAAAACTTCCCATATGTAACTTACACGTCTGTGATCTATAAATCTCAAATCAACTTCACAGATGATTCCACCCATGTCTGTGAATGTTAACTGCCAGTTTCAGAAAATTTTAGTTGTCCTCGCTCACAATGCAGCAGGTTTTTTTTTCTTCAGATTCTTCCACACTGAAGAGCATTTTTAGTTCACATTAGTGTGGAAAAAAATGAAAAAATGGAGTGAGAAAAAGATGTGATTTCAAATGTATCCATGTGTGTGAACATGGCCTCAGAGCCAGAATGACAAGAGGGGGGAAGTGTGGAAATCCTCCTGGAGACTGATGGAGAGAAAAGGAGACAGTTTCCATTTATTCCTTTTTATCTGACCCTTCATTCACCCCTCTGTCTCCCTTTCTCCCTCTATGTCTGTCTGTCTGGCTGCACACACACACAAAAACACACACGAACGCACACACGCACACACACACGCACACACACAGCTCTGGCATGCAGGCACACATGGCCTACAGCATGCTGGTTACATGATCAACACACAATTGAAACTGTGTGTGAAGATGCACACATCTGCCCCGCACACAGTTTTGTCAGGAATTGTTTGTGTATGTTTGGAGTCAGTTGTTGCCAGCTGGTGTTACTAGTTGCCAGTCTTCTAGCGGCTGGCCAGGCTTGTTTACAGCTGCGACCCACACCAGTGATGCCTCTGTGTCACATTCACCAGCCCTTCTGGCCTTCATGGAGCTCAGTCAGAAGGACTGGTCAGAAGTGCACTTACAAATTACTACCCGAGTTCTACCCTAACATCCACATCCACAAAATTTTAAACAGTTTTATCTTGAGTGACACATATCTGCACAACCCATTGTTTGAATGCACTTCCTAAATGTGAACACACAATGTCTGTGCAGTTGGCAGCACAGGCTAGCAGGAAAAAGTGCACAAACAAGGGAAGAAATCAAATGGAAAATGTTGCTTTATGTTCAGTCTGATTGCCTCTGAAGGACATAAACTTCACCTTTTCTGCCTGTATACTAGTACACACCAGATCAAACTATTGCAACATCTACCTTACCATACAGGTTTTATTTCTGTCTGATCTCAAAGATGTCTCCCAGCATTAACCATGCTTTGGGATAAACTTCACAATGGGAGTTTCTCAGTGAAACCACGACCTCTCACTGTTAGTCGGTGTATCTCCTCTGTTTAACCGCAGTCCTGTAATGTGGTCTACATGAGCCGCTGAGGAGCCTGAGCAGTCTGGATCAACTTCCTTACTCAAACAGACTTACTCATTTACCTTTTGCATTCACATTTCCCCCAATGTTTGGGGGAGTCAGACTGTGTATGCCATGTGTTATTGTGCTGCCTCCCTCCACTCTCCTTGGCCTTGATATCAAATAAAGATGAAGGTGTCGCTCTAATCGACATTGTTGCCAATGAATCATTTAGCAGTGTTAGTCTAACATCCCAGATTCCAGGTCAGTGCATCTCACTACACATCCCACTGCCAGCAGGGTTTAGCCTGGTTCAGCCTGCCTGCTGCACACTGGCATCACTGTGTCTCTGCTGCTGCTGCTGCTGCTGCTGCTGCTGTTGCCAACCAGCAAACACTTTTTCTGCCCAGCCGTCCCTTGGGCCCCAAGCCCCGATGTGTATAGGCAAGTCCCTGCTGGAGAGGAGAAAAGGGGAGGGGGGTTGTTTTGGAGAAAGTCATCCACTTACCCCTTAGCTTGGTTTGGATCAGATTAATGCTTTTGTTCAAATTTGATCTCCAGTTATCTGGTTTCATTTTCTTTGTAGAATAGTATGATTGTTAAACAGTGATTCTATCATTTAGTTGTTATTTTATTATTTAATTCAATTTAAATTAAATTAAATTATTATTATTTAAGAATTTTTATTTTGGTAACATTTTTCTGAGGTAAATCTGGCTATTGAACAAATAGTTTTTTATATATATACTGTGTATTTATTGTACACACATTTACAAAAATATGATAAGAATGACAAGTTGGCATTTCTATGGCAGTGATTGTGTAAAATATCACCTTTAGCCACAACTTACAGTTCTGTAGAAACATGTTTTTCTCCTTTGTTCTATTGTTGTCTTCTGTCTTATTTTGTTGGAAATAATGGAAATAAAAGTCATTTTCTTTGTCTGGTTGATTGCCTTTTTCTTTCCCTTAAACAAAAATTGTTATGTAACTATTTATTCAATTTCAATATTGATTTATTTTGGATGTGATACATTTTTTAAAATAATTTCTTTAATTTATTCAAAATTAGTGCCGTATCTGGCCAGCAGCAAAGAGCAGATCATGTGTAGTCCCTGATAACGTTAACCAGATCTCTCATAGATTCACACTGTCAACACGAGCTGGACAGGGTGCTTCTTAAAATATGAACACAATGACTGAAAAGACCTATGGATATATATATTAAATGCTTAACTTTGCGTAACAACCTCTCCTGCATAGTGCTGCATATTCAAAACAGCTATTGGTAAAATGTACTCTACAAACACTAAATAAATTCCTGCACACTGATGAATGTGTTTCTGCAACTTCATAGAAGCATAAGCTTGATTTGCATACAGAAGTGTTGTTAACAGGCATGCAAAGTCATTCACAAGACTGCAGATCGGTATTAAAACAAACATTTTGCAGAACAACTAACCTGAAGCAACCAGATCATGAAGTTAGCTTTTCTTTATTAGAGCTTGATGAACTGTGTCTTATTGCATCAGTGTATGTGAAAGTTTCTGTCTGTGTGAGAGAAAAAAAAAACAATTGTGCAAGTCTTTGTGTGGATACGTTTACAAGTTTCAGACCATGACGATGCTTGTGTGTATATTCTTTTTTACTGTTATGGAAATAATTACTTTGGATATTTGAGTCTATGTATATTTCTCTGTACGAGTCTGTGCATGTGTGTGTGTGTGTGTGTGTGTGTGTGTGTGTGTGTAGCAGCTAGTAGAAGTAGGTCAAGAGAAAGGGGCTCCCTAGAAGACGATGTGAACTCGTCACCTTGAATCGCATTAAAAGCTGCTGAGGGAAGAGAGAGAGAGAGACAGATGAGAGGAAGTGGGGGAGGAGGGAGAGACGGGAGGTCCACAAAGGAGAGAGAGAGAGAGTGGGAGAGACTGAGTGTGGTGGAGTGAAGAGGACAAACAACAAGAAAAATGAATGGGAGGTGAAAAAGAAGTAACAATAACTCCCCCCGACTGTCACGTGTGCATGTGTTACTTTGGACATGTCATCATGTATAATACAGTATCTAATATACTGTCACTAAAAAACCTCTAAACTAAACCCACAAGTTCTTGTTTGTTAAGGCGTCAATGTGTTATGGCTGGATGTTTTACTGTGCATAAGTGATAGACAGTTTACACCAAACAGTGTGTTTCCTTAAAGCTCCACTTCACTTTAATTTGGCCCTTTCCTAACAACATTGATGAGCCACACTGTTGAGCAATTTATTTTTTTTTGACAAATAATAAAACTTTTGTGCTTAAAAAATTTAATCTGTTGCTAAGATGGGACCATGACGTATGATTATAGTAGAATCTGCGAGTCACACATCATCCTCCATGCTGGCATTTTTACATTTAGCAGATGCTTTTGTCCAAAGTGACTTACAGTAATTCATACACACGTGCACTGATGGTGGTGGCGACCAGCACATCAGGAGCAGTTTGGGGTTCAGTATCTTGCCCAAGGACAATTTGACATGCAGACCAGGGGAATCGAACCAGCGACTTTCCGATAATAAGATGCCGGCTCTACCCCTGAGCCACAGCCACCCACTCAGAGGAGAGTTTGAGAGGGGAGAATGGGAGTCATTTGCTCAAGTATATATGGCATTAAAAACATGGGCTCCTTTAAGGAATAGGGCAATGTGTAATGTGTGTGTTTGTGTGTGGTTGAGCGAGATAGATAGAGAGAGAGAGAGAGAGAGTGGCTGTGCTCAGAGCAGATAACTGTTGTGGGTCAGAGCAGAGGGAAGTGTTTAGCAGCTGTCTAGTGGCAGTGAATACAGTACGCCACAGGTTAGTTTGACCATGAGTAAACTCTGCAGCTTGGTAATATCAGTGCTATCACTGTCAATGTTAATGATGTTGATGTAGACGTTGATGAACAGGCAACTAACAGTAGGAATGTAAATTGTACTACGTGTAGATTCATATACAACTGCACGTGTATGTGTGCACAAAATAAAGGTTACTTATGTAAAGTTACAGCAGTGAACGCAAACCACAATGTAAGACCTAACCAAGTAGTTTTATTGCCTAAACCTAACCAAACTGTGAGCGAACAATGAAGGTCTAATGCGCCTGTTGCTGTTGCAACAGTTTGGAAATGATGATAAATGTAATTTTAGGAGTCGCTGGCAATCAAGTCATTCAGCCTTTTGGTATAAGGTACAGGTACCCTGTCATTACAACAATACAATACAACCATAGCACCACTAGTGAAGCCTGTTATATTAATTCTGTATCAAATTAATATGTAATGAGAAAGTGTCACCTGTCATGAAAATTCTGCAGTTTCAAAGCAAACTTAGCTCTCTGCTTTGGTTCTATAGCATATACAGTAGACTGTGGTTGAGGCTTATGGGTCTGATAAAACTTCAGTTTTAGTTAAAAATATGTTTCAGTGATATATCCTAATCAAGTGACCAATCTTCTGCCATGACCCGGTGTGTTGATTTGAACCTAAAGGACAAGAGTTGTTATTTGAGGGTTTTTACAGAGAGCGATTGTGAAACTGGAAAAACTTTATTGGATACAATGAAATAAATTAAATCGTGATTACAAGCAGGAAGATATGAGATACCATAAACATAGTTAGTCCACAGTTATTGTGCAAAAAATTTGGGCTGGCTGTGGATCAGGGGTGAGTTGTCCATTAACCACAGGTTTAGTAGTTCAATACCTGGTTCCTCTTTTCCATGTCAAAGTGTCCTTTGCTCCCAAAGGCTAGGGCAGCTTTGCATCACATTGACTGGGCCATCACTGGGTGAGTGTGTTTGTATGTTTGAATGGGAGGCACACTGTAATGCACTTTAATTAAAAAAAGCTAAAAGCAAATGCACCAGGACAGGACACTACTCTCCACTGTTAGCATGGTAATTAGTTGGTGTTTAGACTTTGCTTCTCAGATTTACTTAGAAGTTGTCACAACTACAAGGCTTCACCGAATTAAACAACTCTGCACATGGAAAGTGAGAAGGAGGGCCTCTCTCTGCTGGGTTTAGAAATCCTGGATTAATGAGGCTCATGAGGAGGGAGCTAAACCCATTCAACCTGCTCAGTCGTGAAACATGATCAAGTCAAATTTAGGGAAGTTAGAGAAAAGAAAGCTGGGAATGAAGAGAGGAAGAAGGAGAAGGAGGAATGATTTGGAGAGAAGAAAGGAGAGGTGAAAAGTTTCACTGAGACAAACTCCTGTTACAACATATCACAACTCCAAACCACAATTAATACAGCAGAACCAGATAAATAATCTTTTATATTCCACACATTCTTCTTCCTTCTCAAAACCTGGTGCCTACATTACCCACAATGCAACTAAGCCAAGGAGTGACATAACTGAAGGCAATTTGTCAGATTAAATGCAGCTTCCTCTGGAGCCACAAAAGGCTTTAGACTACTTTTTTTTTTCACATTCGCATTAGTACTCGCCAAGACCTTCAAACACACTTTAAGCTACCCTTTAAGGTGTAAAAAGTCACGGTGTTACACTAACATTACAGTGGGGAGAAACTGAGGCATAAGCTTTGTGATTGTGTGAAGTACATACACCAGGTTGATGGAAACAAATCTAATTTTCATTTGTGACATTTCAAAACTGGCTTGACATTTAAATGATCTGTGTTGATTAAAACAGTTTATTCTTACTAAGTGAACTGAATACAAAAGTGGCAGATGTCCTATCAAGTCTGGGCATTGATATCCATCCAACCTCAAAAATAGAAATAAAATAAAACAACATAACATATGCTGGAGTGAAAGCTGGAAATGCATGCAAAATTTAAGCCCACCTATTGGTAATACTGTATAAGTAAATCAAAGAAATATAATGCACATATTAATATCTTACAGCATGTTTTTGATGAATGTCAAGACAAATGTGTAAAAACATGAGCACATAAAAAAATGTAACAAGTAATTATATTTCATGTCCATGCTTGTAACCAGAGATCAACAAGATGAAAACAAAACACAAACAGCAGTAAATAAGACTTGTATGTATTTGTATATTGTCACAGCTGGCTCTAGGCCATGACAAAAAGAGAGACGCACCGTTTTAAAGGAATAACAAAGTATGTGTATTAAACATAACCATAAGAATAAATCAGGCAAAGCGATAACATGAGGTATGAAAGTCAGTAAGATCAGTAGAGTAGGATGGGCATGCGTGGTGAGTGTAGGGTGTGTAGGAGTTGTAAGGTGTATAATAAGGAACAAAAGAGTAACTAAAGCTACGGCTGACCCGGGAAGACAAGCATCCATCTGGGAGGAGAGAGAGAGACACAATGAATGAGAAACCGCTTAAATAGTAAACCAGATCACCGGGCCCAGGTGTCTCCAGTTACCAGATTGCCAGGCTGGCCCAGCCCACTGCCAACCAGCAACCAACTCCAGACCCTACTGGCCAACACCAACAGGGGTCGCCACAATATGTATATGTATATATGCTTTTCTCCTGTTTTGTCTCCCAGCAATCATTAAGTTGTTGCAAGCTGAAAACTAAAGTGAAATAGCAGGATGGGAGACAGAGGCTTCACTGTACAGGCTGCAAAATCCTTAAAATCAGGGTGAACGCGGAGGAATGGAAGTTGGGAAATAAAGATGAAAAGAAAGACAGACAGAGAAGATATGTCCAGTGCTGTTGATAAGGTGTCAAACAAAATCTGAAATGATTTCTGTTTTCCTGACCAGGATGTTCAGGTCTGGCCGCTGTGAGTAGACATGCAAGATGGTGAAACTGCTGTCTGGACACTTTTATCAAATCAGATGACAAGCTCTTCTCACTCTGACAAAAAACTACAGATGAAGCGACTGAGAGGATCAAGGGAAAGCTGCTCTGGACACAAAATTCCACCTTAAATCCTAAACACTGATGTGAACACATTTTAAACTACCAAATATGCATGCAGTCATGTCACTTTAATGGAAAGATAGGCTAAAGATGAGAATATTGACAATCATTTCCAAGTCGCAAAGATGAAAGCAGCTTAATGTTATCATACTGGCAAAAAATCTTTTTGTCACCAGGACATTTGGTTTCTAACCCAAGGGTAACGATGTTTTGAGGCACAGGTTGAAAGAACTGATGATGTCGTTCTTGGGAAGTGTTCATTAACCACAGCTTAACAGCTTTGACGCTTTATTCATTAAGTTGACATTTGAATTCTAAATCACCATTGTTGTTGACAACAATGCTGCACTGCCTTTTCTTTTGCATGTCTGTTCTGTTTAACCTGGGTATTTCTGCATGGTTGCTTATTCCAGTGTGTTGCTGTGTAGGATTTTTTCCAACTTGTGTGATCCAAACACTACTGTACCAACCCCAACTCACTGCAAAGTCCAAAAGTCAAAATTAATTGAAAAAATATAGATGTAATCATCCCCAAAATTAACAACATGTTTTTATTAGGGCTGTCAATCGGTTAAAATATTTAATTGCGATTAATTGCATGATTGCCCATAGTTAACTCACAATTAATCGCAAATTGATCGCACATTTTTCATCTGTTCTAAATGTACCGTAAGGGATATATATTTGAATACTCTTATCAACATGGGAGTGGACAGATATGGTTATTATTATTGCCATTGTCTTTAGTAATACTAACACAATGTAGTGTTCAACTTAACACTTGTAAAGGTTAACTAAACAATGTTAATCAGTGTGCAAGCTGTAGCCAACCATTTAGCCATCGCTGTTGAAGAGTAGACATGTAGAGTTGTCAAGGCGTCTCTGCATCCAGCAAGTGGTATTAGAGACTCGATGTACTCTGGTGGTAACTCAGTTCACATCGACAGCAAATACAAATACATTTGTTCTTGTCGAGAGAACCATCCGGCAGGGCTTTGAAGCTGAACTTGCAATTGATAAGACCCCTTTTCTTTATCAACTTCTGCTCAAGGAGGTTTGTTACTGCTGCCATCCACAACGTTACTGCTGCATTGCTTACTGATTTCCCAAACTATGGAGTGGGCCGAGGGTCATAACCTGCACGCATTAATTGCGCGTCAAAAAAATGAACAGTGTTAAGAGAAATTTGTGTTAACGTGTTAATATCGCGTTAACTTTGACAGCCCTAGTTTTTATCCAACAGTATAATCTTCTTCAATCCATACGTGTTGGTGTTTAACCTTCACTGCAGTTCTCTTCTGCTTGATGTACACAAAGGGAGAACAGATCGATATTAACAGGGCGGTCTAGCAGCAATCTAACAGCACCATAAACTATACTTATGTAACCAAAATAACAAAAAATAAATCTCTTACACTATTACTGTAAAAATTCTTAAGCCATTACAAACCAGAGGATTATGCGTATTAAAAAAAGTATGACTCATTTAATCCAATGAATTGCTTTAGTCAAATTGGGGGTTTTGTTTGAAGGTTTTTTAATCGCGTAACTCTTTGCAATTTACAGTTGTTTGTGACATTTGAATGGATGTTACAGACGCAGAACTGAAACACCAGAACAATGAGATGCCTGTAGGCGAAGTACAACCTTCTACAATTAAAGTTACGTCGTATCTCACTTGTTCTCTCTTGTTCGCATCCTCTCCTCCGTAGTCTTTCTTAGTGCGTTGGAGTAAAGTTGTTTACTTGCAGAAAGCATCCACACATCCTGGTTCCATATGCAAACACAGAACTTCCTTAGTGGACTTCCAGTGCAGGAAGTACTAAGAGTCATCTGAATCAAGAGGACAGATTCTGTTACTCCCCATTAACGGTACTGTGTATGTGTGAGCAGTAATTAGCCTCCATTACCTTGGATAAGAGCAGCGCAGAGAGGAACGCATCAAAATTTAATGAGCCTCTTGTAGCCGCTCTGACTATTTGTTGTATTTTAAGTGCTGTGTTCACTCACACACACACAGACACACACACACACACAGACACACACACACACACACGCACGCACAGAGACTACTGGTGCATTCAGATAAATAGACAAATTGGTCGATACAACTGATATTAGGTCAAGGGAAAACATCATGTTCACTTAAGAGGGGCTGCTTGTTTCTGGCTGAGAGCCACTTGTGAGACACATTTACTTATAGAAACACTCGCATTGACTTTGGGGCTAGTGTACATGCTCTCTAGGTGTTGCTTGTAAGTGTTTAGGGAATATCAGGAAAAAAAACCCACTGATGGGTTTGGGGTCACAGTTTGGTACGAGTAAGGTACAGTCAGCTCCAGTCTCTCATTTGAACTCACCATAGTGTATGTGCTGTGTTCCAGACAACTCTAAACTCAAACATTTCAATTTACAATGTCACTCAAAGTCAGAATTCCTTCTTGTTAACTCAGGGCTCATTCCATTTACCCCAACCTCACGATGAAGCAGTTGTCTGACATCACACAACAATGGCAGCACCCATGGGGAGGGGGTAGGGTGAAGACAGTATTTGCATTATGCAAGTGAAGGGATTATTTAGATACATTTCCAAGTTTAAAATTGCTGTCATGTATAACGACGTCTGCTTCCTGTGTCATTTTCCCTGTTCTGTTTCATTTATATATGAAAAGAGGATGCACTGCTGAGGTCTGCACTTGTCTGCACACAAAGAGACATCCTTTTGTTATAGTCAGCCAAGTTTTTTGTCAACTTTTGGCGCCTGGAACACTCTGAGGTCGGAAGTTGGAAATTTCAACCAGCAAATTCCAACCTTCTACGTTGACTGGAACGCAGCAGTAGTCTGTCACAGCGACTTTCGTCTTATTTATGTCGTAGGAAATGCAGTAGGAAAACAGCTTCTGGGTGCATGACCGCCACTTACTGGCTGATAGTGTAGATCAATACGATTATACTCTCGCCCATAGACCATATATACATGGCAGCCATTTTCTTCTGACATCACAGTCTGAGTGGGAAGCTCAAATATCATAATGCTGTGTTCCAGGATTCAATTCATATAAATATAGATTATCTGACAAATTGTTATCATTTCACTGCTCTCTGATTGATCAGAAACTGAAAAGACAATGGAAAGTGAAAATTTACATGGGTAACGGGACGTATTACAAGGTAAGATTTGTTAAATAACTTACTTCCGTTAGACACCAACTAACATTAGCATTCAACCATTTCCCAGCTAACGTTACTGTTTGACAATGTTATGCAGTACAATAGGAAAGGAGTAATTAATTCAAAAATATCACGCACATCTTGGACACATTTATTTAAGCTTGGAAGTGAAATGCACTTGATGTCATCAAATGGTAATGTTAGCTAGGAAGTGGTTGAATGCTAACACTAGCTAATTAGTTTGAAAATATGTTGGTTTATCTTGCAATATGGCCTGATGTCCCTCCAGATTTTCACAAACTGTCATCTTTTTTATCATTACTTTTATGAGGCTGCAACCTGGATCAAAGCAGCTCAACATTATCCCAGCATTCAAGATCCCCAGGGAAATTGCCGCTGAGTGAATATAGCCTATTGACATACACTCGCTACATAGTTTGACAGTCAGATGACTTCTCAGTTCCCAGAACCTCATGCTCTAAAGTACACGCTGTGCTGAAAGCTCTGTCTTTTTCAAAGTCATAGTAATCTGTCATGCTGTAAGAAATGCAGGTAAGAGATTTTAGTGCCAGTCAAAGTCAAAAATGTTATTCCAGTCCCCGTAAACTTTAGCATGACACTAAGGATTGAAATAGTCTGTCTTTGTTTTTCATAACTGTTGAAAAATGGATTGCTTTAAGCATCAGTCCGCACAATTGTGTTTCAGTTACAGTGCTTCATCAAGTATCATCATAAATCAATAAATCAATATCAGCATCATTCACACACACATTCACATGTGTATAATGTTTACAATTTGGTCGACTCTCAAAAAGCTTTGCATATGTGTGACGTTTTCCATGTGAGGCCTCAGCAGTGTTTGATGAGTATCTGATAAACCTTCATACAGACCCACACACACACACACACACACACACACACACACACACACACACACACACACACAGACAGAGCGTCTGCCTCCTGGGCCACTAATGGACGCAGATCAATACAAGACTGACACACACAGCTGCCTGACAGAGAGAGACAGAGAGGGGGAGAGGAAGTGGTCTAACTTGATACACATTAATGGAGCTTGCTGGTGGTTTAGCTTGTATAGCAAGCTGTGCTGTATATTACAACAGTTTACATATTTTCAGTATCATAGATGCAATGTGCTCCCTTCGTATCAACTCAGTGTATATAGACAAGGTAAAAAACAAATCAACTGATTGAATTTAGATGCACAGTATGCTCATTCCTGGTCAGAACTGTGTTCTCAAGGCACTAGGCCTGTCATGATAAACATGGAAAGCTTTAAGAGGAGAGAGTAAGAAAGGGAGAGCTTATAGGGTAGTTGCTGTTTAAACTAATCTGTCATGTCACAGAGTAATCAATTTACAGACAGTGATTGTATCTTAGATCCAGTCTAAAATTGTGAGAGAGAAGCAGATTAACTGATTATGCCTTTAAGTGCATCTTCATTCCGAACGTAAAATCTAACATAAAGTCTTGTGCTTGTTGTCCGCGCTGGCAGGAGATGACAGAAGGGGAGAATGGGTAGGAGTTGTCCATACCTGTCAGACAAAATCTTTCCTGCCTGGTAGACAACACTGAGTGGACTGTAAGTGGGTTCTGGCTCCATTGTAGAGAATCACTCTTCAGAGGTAGTGTGTACGTAACAATGCCAGGAGAGAAGTGAGCATCCCTCCAGCACATCTAAAGAGATATAATCAAAAGATCATGAAAAAATGTTTGACAATAGAACCTAAAGTTTTTAATTTTTACATAAGGTTTGTGCAGGGAACACAACGTGAGCAAATCACAGAGTAAGAAGCAACTCTTGTAGTGCTGCAACAAACTGAGGCATTACTTCATGACTCCCTTCTTTATACACCTTGCAAGGGTGTGAAGTTGTGCCCGACTGTAATCCTTTTAAAGGAATTGATATGTGACAGAAACTCTTATTCCTGTTAAAACGTTCCAGCATTACTGCAGTACAGTGCATTGGTGCTGACTTAGGTTAACCTTAGGTTAACCAAGGGGGGGCAAGTGGTAGAGGACGTCATGGTGTGAGGACACTGCATGCTCCAACTAAGGTTGTGTGCCTGCAGGGAAGGGGTAAAGCAAAACAAAATCACCAAAGTAAATAAAGCATTCCCTGATCAATCATCTGATTCAGTTCATAAATACATTGGGGGTTGTTGTGCAACGTGTTTGGTAAGTGGCCAGCGAAACAATTGGTTCCACACCAAAGGTACATCCAGCCGTTTGTCCAAGGCTATTTTGAAGTGTGTGCTTTATGGCTAGAATACTTTGCCGGTCCCCCCCGAACAGCATGCACTTTTCTGTGGCTGTGGCACTTTTCCCAAATACTCCCTCCATTCCCACAACAAACTCGCTACACAACAACACATACAGGTTACCCACAAGGTTCCACCTGTAACACACAGGTTTAGAGCGACAAAATCACTCTTTGCGTTTTAACATGTGCATGTCATAGACAAAACAATGTCAGGTGACATAGTATAAAGAGCAAGAAAGTTCGCAGTACTTTCACCCAGGAGACCAGTATTCTGTGTCATATCTTACAACTTAAATTGTAAAGTAAGTTAACTGCCAAAACATATTTTACTTATGTCACATAACCCAAATCATGATCATTTCCAAGTAGGTTTGATGCCTAAACATAACCAAACTGCAATCTGACTGTTAATTCCATGACCATGAAAGTCACCTTACCTCCTTCCCTGCACGTCCAAAACTCATAAAATGCGTACAGAATAAAATGCATAACAAAGCTTAAAATGCGTAGACATGTGACATGTGAAATGTGAAATGTGAAATGTCTTGGTGTCTTGGCCTGCTGTTGAAGCACCATTCCATGATATCACGTTGTTTCTGGTGTGATTTGGGTTTTTCAATCACTTTGCATTCGTGCTGAACTTTTAGAGACCTAAAACTTGTTTTGGATGTGTAATCCATCTGGATAAAAAGAGAAACTCCCAGATTACCTTTTAAACAGCCTGCTAACTCCCCAATTTAATTGGTTTGGCGAGGAGACAGATGCTTGTGGGAGGCGATGACATGTACAGTTCAGCAGGAGTTTTTGACCACTGCATTATTTTCTGAGGGGACATTAATTATCTTCGTGTGCCAGTGTCCCCTCCTGTTTGTCTTATCTATTACTATCAGCGAAATGGATGAAAGTCATTACACTGAATGATGAGCTTGTGTTCGCCTGGTTTACACAGGAGTTCAATTACAGCGTATAGATCTACTTTCAGCTAATGTTTTCTGAAGACAAACAAACCTCCAACATAATGAGCACCTCGCTAGAACACATTTAGACTAAATTGAATTAGACCTTGTGCTGTTGCTGCCCATGCTGAGTGTTCTGCAGACTCGGTCATTTGTCAGTGCCACAGAAGTGATGATGTTAACGTGACTTAGAAACAAATCTCGCTGTGTAACAAGCTCAGGACAGGGTTATGAAATGCACAATGTAATTATAAGTCATTTTAAGTCTCATAGCAGTTATTGTTAGCTATTATCTGCCACACAAAGCAGCAACCACTTTAGTAATAGACTGGAGACTGCTTCCATTTGTCACTGTCACACACAAAGGAAAATACATACTACACACACATACATAAACATACTGTAGATACACACAACTATACAAAGATACAGGGGCCTCTGCACAAACACACACAACCTACCTTAGTTTACACTGTACAATAACATCAACTCATGGACTTGTGATGGTTACATTTTGGGTAAAACCTGGAGCCATTTTGTTGAAAAGTAATTTTGCGTATGTCGATAACTGTGTACCGGTCCACCGCTTTGTTCCAGACTAAAATATCTGAACAATTCTGACGTGATGTGAGCAATATACCTGCATGTGCCGCTCGTTATAATAATAACGAATGAATAATAAGATATCTTGGCATTGAACATGTTTTAGAAAAATAGTTAAATAGTGTTTTATTCAACCAGATACGCTGGTTGCCTTCCACAGCATGTTGGAAGGTAGTGAGACTGAAAAACTGTCAAAAGAAGACAAACATTATTAACATAGCTATGTAATGTAAGGATGCTGGTATTTCTAAAACACGAGATCTCTTTTCAGGTGGGACTCTCAAATCTTTTTCTCAGCTCAGGACTGAAGTCGATCTCCCTCAAACACAATTTTTTCCTGCTATTTACAGCTTAGGAGTTATAGCCAATCCCTACCAATATATAAAAGTGGGTTGAACATGAAACCCTGAAAAGATACTACTGAAAGCTTCTTCTTTACAGAAGAACATGTATGTTTGTGGTCAAATCTTTGTTAAAATCCCTATTAGGAAGCTCAGGTCCTTTGGAGTGCAGGGGGCACTCCTGAGGACTTTCTATGACTCTGTGGTGGCATCAGCCATTTTCAATGGTGTAGTCTGCTGGAGCAGCAGCATCTCAGCAGCAGGTAGGAAGAGACTTGATAAACTTATCAAGAAGGCCAGCTCCATCCTGGGATGCCCTCTTGACCCAGTGCAGGTGGTGGGAGAGAGCAGGATGATGGCTAAGCTGTCATCGCTGCTGGTGAAGGAGTCCCACCCCCTGCAGGACACTATCACAGCACTGGGCAGCTCCTTCAGCGATAGACTGATACACCCCAAGTGTGTGAAGGAGAGGTATCGCAGGTCCTTCCCTCCTGCTGCTGTCAGACTGTACAACCAGCACTGCTCCCAGTAGACCTCACTGTGCACTGTGCAATAAAAACTCTATACATAACTCATTTCTCATTTTGGTTTGCACTAACTGGGCAATTTTCATACTCATATTTTTTTTTTTTAATAACAATACGCACAAATTTCCCCATTTGCGGGACTAATAAAGGAATTCTGATTCTGATTCTGATTACAGCAAAACATCCTGGAGTGAAGATCCAGGTCCCCCTCGATGATGAGATGTGGAGAAACATTTTGCTGAATGCAAAGAAAATTTCTAACAAGTCCTACGCGACCCGATATAAGATTATTCACAGACTGCATATAAACTAGTATAGTATACTAGTATGACTAGTATTATATGTGATGTTTTGTCTGTTTGTTTTATTTTCATTTGATTGTGTCTGTTTGTATTTTGAGGCTTTGTTTATGTCTTTTCTTTGTTGTAAATAAAAAAGGGGGAAAAAAAAGAACAAAAAAAACAGAGCTATGTAATTATGAGGCCCACTCGAAACTGGAATCCTGGCACTGTGCCTGGTATGATGAAATAACTTTCATCCAGTGATTTTTTTTATTTTCTTTTTCAGAGCGTACTGCTTCCTGGTGATCTCATCATGAGCTTGTCTCCTATTTTTTTGACAACACAAAGCAGACACACAAAGAGAAAGCCGCACAAACAATTATAACTGCATCCATGGATACTGTCGGCTTGGTAACAGGGAAAATACTTTATTACATTACAATATTGTACATGACAGATGAAAGACACACATAACTGAAAATGTATGGGGGTCATAGCTTTTACACTGAGAAAACATCAATCTAAGGTTGTTTAGACTTCAGTATTCAAGACTCATTTTTGGTGAAATAAGAAGTCATTTTTGCCAGTTTATAGGGGCTTGTCATTTCTCCGGTTGCTGGTTCAATTTCCTAGTTGCTTCAGGAATTTTCTAGAAATGAGTGCTGGGGGCTTGCGACATGGGTTGGAAGACGATTTTCTTTTATTCCATTTTCAGGGTGTTCTCTCCATCCTCCAAACCTCCTGTGTGTGTGTGTGTGTATGTGTGTGTATTAGTTGGTGGGGGGTACACTCACCTTCACCCATTTCCTTGACCCAGTTTCAATGTTGTGTCTCCGCTGTACCTTTTTTAAAGCTGAAGGAAAAGAAATCCCATTTAAATCCCCCCAACATGTCTGACCTTCTCTGCTGCTGCCCCCTCACACACACACACACACACACGCACACACACACACTTACACACACACACACACACACACACTCTGCATGTTGTCCTCTTTCTGCCTGGCTTCACCACGGAATTTGGACAGAACACTTGAATTATTCAGTATCGCCCCACCAGCCAAAACACGCACACACACACACACGCACACACACACACACACACACACACACACACACACACACACACACACACACTGTCCCTTCATCCTCAGGTCTTCCACAAGACTGGAGTAGGTTAAAGTAGAAGTGGTAATTGGGAATCACTTCAAAGATTTAAGCATATAAGTCTGTTCACATCTTCTCTTCTTCTCAGTGGTATCCTTTTATTTCACTTCTTTTTTGACTATGACATAAGGTGTGTTTCAATCCACCCGTTTTATGCCAATTTGCAAAAATCTGAGTGAATACACCGAGAATCCCAAAACAATTCTTGAACTATTGCTGAAACGTTTTTTATTCTTGTCTGAGAGGGAAAAGTTATTGTATTGATCAAAGCAACGGAGCAATAGAAACAGATGTGGCAAATTAATGATGACTTACATGACGCATGTGACTTAAACATCGCCCGAAGCCTCCGCCTACTGAAGAGTCAAAAAATAGCATATCTGATGTAACCTTCCTACATGAAACAAACAGAAATATCATATAACCATCGTGTTCTCTACATTTTTTCACCGTTTGAGGCTCAAGCTTTAGCACTCTTTTCATTATGTCATCCTGTTGTGCCTTCTTTTTCTGCAATGGTCAAATGGTTTTTCAACTGGAAAATGTGCACCATCTACTGCTTATCTCGTTAAACCAACTCTTGATTGCATGACTGTAGTGGATGGAAACAAGCGTTCATTAACAGTTTCTTTTGCCGATTTTCTCAAAATTTGGTTAAAATTTGCAAGACATTTGGATAGGAACCATTGTGTCCATTGCGTCTATTTTTCAAGCATCACATCAGCTGGCGTCTGGTTCAGTATCATCCTAGTGTGTTTGTTTTGGCGCTTAACACTGTAGGCAGAAGTTATCTTTGTTAAACAGATCAACCGCCTGATTCAACCTGTTTGGTTTTGATGAACACTAAATCACATCACAATATGTCATGTGGGCTCAATCAAAGTTAGAATAATCACCAGCTCTGTATCTCATTGTTTTGGCATTGCATACATATAGTATGTATAACTGCATTACTGTAGAAATCACTGGAACTCAAGACTGTCATGATATACATGTTCTTTACAAGTGTATGTAAACTTCTGACCTCAACTGTAGGTAGTTCTTTGTTTTAACTCAAAGCATGCACACTGTCTAAATTTAACCAAGCTGTTTTCTTCCTAACACAAACCAAACCTCAACCACAACATTGCCAGATCAAAAAACGTTCATATTTCAAGCAGTGATTTGGAACAGTTTTAAAAAGGCACAGACAAATGATGTTGTCCTGCCTTTGAGGGATTCAGATCAAAAAATGTTTCTATGTGTCATGCTAGAGGGCGATAACAGTCAGTGTTTTTTAATTTTTTTTAATTATTTCATTGAAGGACTTGTTGTCCAGCTGTGTTTCACAAGCCAGAGGCAATCTGATGCCAATTTCCCTTGAAAACCCCCCCCAAAATGTTGGCAAAACAACTTAGCATCATCATGGAAATTTGGGTTTACAACATAATGGAGATGTGATGGAACCTTGACGCATCTGAAACACAATACAGCCTGGTCCATTGGTTATTCACCCTAGGAGTGCTGGACTGGGCTTTTAGGTGATTGTTTACACCAAAAACAGTCAACCTGTACAATGGCAATTTTAATTGAATTTTTTTTAAATGACAAAATGAAAAAAAAAAATCTGAGCATTTCGGGACCTAACCACTGTTGTGCTGTCTTGTCATCTTTGTCCCTCGATGTGCTTTTTATTCCTTGACAGTAAAGCTCTCTCCTTCTCTGGGTTGTTATTTTGGTTTAGTTTCTCCCCTTAGGCCAAGCTTATCAGACAGACCCTGAAGTATTGACGCCAAAATCCCTGTCTAGTTTCTATGCGCTACTCAGCAGGTGGCTGCACACACACCTACACACATACACACACACACACACACACACACACAGATTTCAATGGCGAAGTCCTGAGGGACAACAACGAATAAAAAAATAATAATAAGACTCCTGGCTTGGCTCATATGGAATTAAGGAGCTTTTCTGTTTTCTGTTTTAGATTTTTCTTTAACCTGCAGCCATCCTTCCAACAAGACAGATTTTGTAGCCTTTGCTTCATAACACAAGCACACACACACACACACACACACATACTCACTTATGTCCACTTTGGGGGCGCATGTTTCAACACCCCCCCTTAGAGGACACCACTTTCTGAATGGTTTAGAGAGATGCTGGCAAGTGGAATATATTACTGGGAGTCTCCAGATTATGAAAATCACTTGAGATTTTAGTTTTAAACAACTTTTGTCCAAACAGAATTTTTACCTTGAGATTGGGGACAAATAATTTTAATGTCACATTTGGGGTCTTCAGCTATACACAAATACACAGACTGATAAAAGTCACCTTTGGGTGCCTCACTTTCCTTTGGGGACAAGACTCATTAAATGTCATTATCTGCATGCACGTTCAGCTATGTTCAGTAAGGAGAGCATGTTGTAATGAAATATGAAATTCAATCTTTGATCGAGTAACACTGGTCTCGTCGGGCCGAACAACGCCCCTTAGCCGTGATATAATCCCAACATACCACGGCCTGTCGTGAGCTATTGCTTAATTAACACACACCTGTCGGCCAATCAGAAAAGAGTACTCACCCAGACCATGGAATAATGCAGATTAAGAGGTAGACTGAATATGTCATAGTAGCACCACAATGAAAATCTGCATGAAATAATAATACACCAAACAGACTTGCATTTGCTGTTAACTTGTGTTTTAATAACACAATGCATGGACATCATGTACAAGTGCCACACAGCTCAAACAGAATGTCCTTGAAAATTACAGGTCGCCACAAACTTGGCTAGTTTTCAAATGAATGCATCTGGACAGCAGTCAGTTAACATACTTGACTAGAGTATGTTCAGAGAAACAATTTGTTGGGCTTGCTAGCAACATGATAATAACAGGTTGTGCTCCAAACTACAACCAAGAACTTTGGCTATATAAAAAGAAAGAAGGGCTTTGTGCACAAACAAATTTAACTTTAGCCTCTAAAATAAGATAACAGATATACTTCACACAGGTATTCTTCAACAAATAGCTATCGTGAGTCCTGAGAACAAGCCTTTCTCTTTAAGGCAGTGATCCGATTTCTGACATAATTTTTCACTCCAGTCCAGATTCGGTCTTTGAGCGCATAGGGTTCTGCATTGATACACCGAATGCAGTCCATCTTTTGAGGTACCTTGCATGTGTTGATGAAGCGCATCATGTGTCTTTCAACTGCACGCACCTCACTGTCTTCCCACTTACGTTTGGAGTTACCTCTGTTGTCTGTGAAGAAAAGATAGAGGTGTTGTCAATATCTCATTACTAAAAAGTAAGTTAAAAGTAAAAAGTGCAAGGACAACACCAAAGTAAACTGATCAATAATGGAAGACCATGAATGCTAGATATCGTTACAAAGGTTTTTAATTATTTAAACACAATCCCAAATAGGCATCACAGTTAAATTTGTTTAAAAAAAAAAAAGCAGGTTCCCTGCTCCACCGAGATTAGCCGAAGAAAGTACTGCCTTTTTGTGAGCAGAGCTCAGGTCCTGACAATGTCATATACTGTACAGACATGAACAGAAAGAAAAATCTTCATGATATCGACCAATAGCTCTTAGAGGGTTACACCTTTATTCATAGAATCTGGAGTTACAATACGTAACGTTTTAAGGACTTTTCAAAGTCTTACAGTGTTACTACTTAAACTTAAGATTCTTCTCCAACCTCACTTGTTAGCTGCATTTGTAAACACTTTTTAATCAGAGATTTTAGTATCGAACAACTTTTTAACAGAATTTTAACCTTTAGATTGAGGACAAATCATTTTAATGTCACTTTTGAGATCTTCAGCTGTACACAAATACACAAACTAATAAAAGTCACCTGTGGGTGCCTTACTTTCCCATTAGGGACAAGAGTCATTAAATGTTATTATCTGCATGCACTTTAAGCTATGTTTAGTAAGGAGAGCATGTTCTAATGTGAATATGAAGTTCAGCCTTTGATCGTAACATAACGCTGCTCAACAGAGACTGCAGTGCAGATTCTGCCATAATGCCCTTCTTTAGGCTATCACTGGACACATTGCTGTCACTATGTAAGGACAAATAATTAATCCTATTAATCCTAATATCATATTAGTCATATCATATCATTAGTCATGTCATATTAGTAGGTATGGGTATCGTTAGGATTTTATCAATACCAATATCAGTATTACTTATCGACACCGATACTTATCGATATTTTTATTGATACTACTCTCCATAATTTGGTACAATTATTTTATTAAAACTTTTGCAGAAACAGGTTAAATTGTTTCCTGAATTTCCTGTATATGAGAGATGAGCAATTGCTACATTGCTGTCTGTTTTGGCTGGTGTCATTTTCCCTCATCTTGGGATGGAGAATGGGTTGGACTTGGGGACTTCTGCTATCCACTGATGAATGGGATTATTTAGAAACATAAATTAGAAGTTCTTAAAACTGATGCTAACTACACTGACAGCTCACGGACAGACAAGTTGACTGTTAGCGCAGTGGACAGACACATTTATGTTATAGGTAGGTAGCAAGACCGGCAGCGAAGCATGGTAAACAGTGGTAATGTCTGGGCGTGTTAGATTTATGGAGGGTCCCTCGCTTGTCCCCGACTCTGGCTGCTTAAAGTAGAGAGTGTGAGTTTGGGGAGCAGCGGCGCGAATCAATTAGCAGTGGTGCTGCGCCGTTGTTGCGCCGTTTTAACGATAACAAGTGTTACCTTGAATCAATGAGAGAGAGAGACTTTTTTATTATTATTAGACTCCAGGTCCATTCAAGAGGTCGAGACAGTTACATTTTTAGTTTGGCAAACCCCATCAGCATTGGAGCTGGGAGGTGCCGGGAGGGACAGCTAGGAGTAACATTAGCTGCAGCAGCTGCTTTGCTAAAGCAGTCAAACACGCTGCGCTGCTTCAGATTTATCGAACGTTGTATTTTTAAGTGTTTCATGAGGTTGCTGGTGTAATATGTTTTAGACATATATTGCATTTAGCTGCATTTTCATTAAATTTTGTCAAGTGAACCAACACTTTTGAACGTTTTGCCCTGTCAGCCATGACTGGGGAGCACAGAATGTAAACACAAAGTTACAGCACGTCAAACATAATCACCTGATGCCAGCAGCTTCATCATTAGGGGACGGTTAAGAAAAATGCCTGCTATGTCAGAATGAATTAACGTTACAAAAACACTGATAGCAGCAATATTTCTTTACTGACTAGTCAGGAACTGGTACCAAATTAGTCCTGTTTCTCGTACCCATCCCCACATATTACTGATCAGTTATTAGTGATTAGTATGTTTTTAGTATGGCCATTTATCATTAAATAGCCTAAGTCGAAAAAGGAAGCTCTGAATATGTGCCTTTATTTTTACCACAATTCAAAACCTTATCCACAGTGCCAGAGTGGCTGGGATGGTTTTGGCTCAGTATTCAGCTGTAAGACCAGGTTTATTAGGTTAGGTTTATATTGCAGATACTAACTTTCTTCCATTAAAAAAAGATCTAACCCAAGCCAAAACAAACCTTGATTGAGAAGAGCACTGGGAGGAGTGGAACTGGAAGCAGTGGTCGGAAGTAAAGGTGTAGTCTCTGGTGGCTCCTGGCCGTCTTCGCCTCTTGCCTCAGTGGTCGACTCAACAGACTCATCCTCATCACTCGACGCGTCATGATCTTGTGAGGAATCAACTTTTTCTGAGGAGAAAATGTAATATTTAAAAAAATATGGCATAGCCTCAGCAGTTGTAGCCTTAAGATGAAAAACCAACAGTCAATTCTGAATGTATTGCCCACATTATTGCAGTTGCACATTAAATCAAAATAATTTGGTATAATGTAGTGTTATACATCAATTGAACATACATGTACGCAACATCTAAGGAGAAAGTAATCCATATTTGACCTGATAGACTACATTTGCATTCTTCCAATTTGAAACAGATTGATATGGTTCTTCATTTCTAGACTTCAATTACCAAATACAGCATAAACATTACCTTACTGTTAAAGAGTACTGATGATGCATTTCTCATGAGGCAATAACCATGGGTTGCCCCAGCATCTGAACTAAATATATTACACTAATATACACTAAGATACACACATGTATCCATACCTTTGGGGTCAATCTCAATGTCATCAAGGGTTTGACCTTTATACTGTGATAGAGTCCCCTTCTCCACTGCCAAAAGCATTTTGCTCATTTTGGCGAGCTGAAGTGTTCCCTGCGATTAAGTACAAATTACTCAGCAAAAAATATTCATTCACGTGCATTTTGGACCTTATATTAAATAACATAATAAATAATAATAATAAATAATAAACACTGGTATGATTGAAAATTATGTAAAATGATACTGATGTTTTGAGGATGGGATTTATGACAAATTCCACTCCCTATAATGATCAAGGAGTGATCAACCTTCACTCTTTTTCAGGGATAATAAATTGGTAAATTAACAAACTATATGAGGTGTATTTTTGAAGAGCATCATGAAAATTATTGGATTAATGATGGTTTATTTAATGGTGCCAAATGAAAATAGTGATATTATCCACACTAAATATACTTGTGCAATTGAAAAGTAAATAATGAGCTATTGTTCAAATGCAGCAAGCAATGCAGTGTTACCTGTGTTTTTGTTGCTGGCTCTCCATCTTCCCACTCATCACTGGTTATCGTTGATTCATCGAGGGATGAGGTATCTGATGAGGCTAGTGACTAAAAAGATGAATCCAACTTATTATGTGCAATATTCAAATTCAATTGGCATTTAAAAAGCATGCCAAATAATTGCACCCCTATCACTGCTTGATGTACACAGTAGCTTCCCTTTTAAAACTTGACCCTGTTTGAAGTTGTAGACATACCTGAATATCATCATGCAATGGGGATTGCGAAGTTAGCTAAGGGAGGAAAAGAAAGAAAGGCATGTCAAAAGCTGAGAAAGTGACGAAAGGAAACAAGATAGTTGACTCCAGCTAGGGCTGGGCGATATGGCCTTTTACTAATATCCCGATATTTTTAGGCCATGTCACGATACACGATATATATCTCGATATTTTGCCTTAGCCTTGAATTAACACTTTGATGCATACAATCATGCCAGTATGATGATTCTACGTGTCTACATTAAAACATTCTTGTTCATACTGCATTAATGTATGCTGATTTTAAACATTCATGCCAAAAGGGTGAAATCACAACTTAACAAATTTATCAAAACTGTATTTATTAAACATTAAGCAGTGGCACAAACATCATGTCATTTCAAAACAAATAAAGTGTCTTTTATGCATGATGTAACTAATATGACATATCAAAATAACACTAAATTAAAGTGCACATTTTGTGCATAATGCCACTAGGATATTTCCTATATTTCCGGAGTTTCAAGCACTCTTCGTTTTCTAGCGGGTGGGTTCTCAAATGGTGATATAAATTTGTTGTACACCACCTTTTGTGGCATCGCTTTTGCGGCATATTTTACATATTATGGTTATTTGTTCAACGTTCTCCCGCTTGTACCCAAACCACCGCCAGACGATGGATCCTGCGTTGTTTTTCTTGGGAATTAATTCTCCCTCCTCCATTTGTCATAACACCTGCAGCTGCCGCTACCTAAGATCTATGCTGCTACATGCTGCCGGGCGTATGACGTTGCATGCACGACAGAAGGTGATGTACGTAACTAGGTGCGCTTGTTTTATCTCTCTGTGCGGAGAGATGAGAAAGAGTGAGAAAAACCCATAGTTCAATGCCCGCGACTAAAAGCAACTGCGTGACAATTGAATGTATACTCGAATATTCACGATATAGTCATTTTCTACATCCCACAGAGAACAAGCTGCGATACATCGAGTATATTTGATATATCGCCCAGCCCTAACTCCAGCACAACAACAAAACAAAATTAGACCAATGGTCATTTGGAATAGAAATGTAGACTACTCATCATTGCCTTACTAATGTCTAAAAGTTAGCAAGATAACAAAATTTCAGGACAAATGGACATTTGCATTAAAAGTCCAATAGTGCATACAGATTAAATATAATAGGCCAAAAGTTTTTCTCTGGGTTCATGGGAATTAATCAGAGGACAAGTAAAAAAAATAATTAAGGGCCGTATCTGCCCCACTGGCCGTCAGTTGAAGAACCCTGCTTTGACTGTGCTGCATTGAATAACAAGTAATAAAAAAACACAATCACGCAATCAAGCTCCTAGTAATGAACGAAAAGAGGTTGGGCACAGAGAGTAATTTCTGCAAGATGTTCAAGTATATTACTCACAAGCGTATCCAGTTGTGTCAATTGTTGAACCAGTTGTGCACGCTTTAACAAATTCATTGTATGCTGTCTTTCTTTAGCATTTCGCTCCTCCTCTGCAATTTTGTAACGATTGAAGCATTTCTCATGGTGCAGTCTATATTTGGCCATTCGAGACTGTAATGACAGCAATTAAATAAAGAACTGATTGTTTCAAAGACAGTTTGTGAATACAACTACAAATTATAACACTTCACAGCCAAAAATGAGCAACAGTGATTACATTTAAAGATGAAAATGGGCTCTTACCATATGTGCCGCTGGATTGCTGCTGTTTATGTTGATCTCATCATACACCTGAGATGCATCCACAGGACTAGATGACAGCTAAAAGAAAAAAAGTAATTGAAATAGTGTGTGCGGCCCACATGGTTTTTGTTAAGTGTTATAACGCCAACTGATGTCATGCAATTGTTATCCTAGCGAAAAGCAAACATTAGCTACATGCTAACACCAACCGTTAATGCTGAAGAATCGTATAGAGAATAGACTAGTGTGTTGACCCCTGTGACCACCTACCAGAGGTTTGTCCCTGACATCAGGTGTCAGCTGCTCGCTGACATCAGGTGCCATTTTCTGCTGGAAAAGGAAACCGGATAAAATAAATATATGATCAACCTTGATACAGCTCAAATTTCAAGACATATTGAGATAAAGGTGCTGCATGACCCCATTTAGGCATGAGTAGCGTGTGTGTGTGTGTGTTTGGAACGACCCCAAAAGTAATAATATAACAATAATTCAAAGACAGTTCAAAGGAAATTAAAACTCAAGTAAAATCAGGAAAGTATGTTTTAAGAAGGGATTTAAAGGTGATCTCTGATTCAGCAAGGAATTTGTAAAAACAAAGAAAACAGGGCCCAAAAGTAATATAATAACAATAATAATAATAATAATAATAATAATAATAATTATTATTATAATAATCTGTATTTATAGAGCACTCTTCTAAATCCATGTTACAAAGTGCTTCATAAAGGCAGCAAAATAATTAATACTTTTATTAGATAGCCTTTCCTGGTTATTTTTGAGTTTTAATTTCATTTGAACTGTCTTTTATTTTCTTGGTATGTATTGGGTTTTAGACACTAAATTGTATTGCTACTTTTGGGGTCGTTCAAACTCACACACACACGCTACTCATACCTAATTGGGGACATTCATCTATATATAATGTCAAAGCACCAGTATGTAAGTCTGTCAGTACTTTAGGAGACATTTTTAAACACAGATCATTGTCCTTACAGTCCATTACTACTTGGGCTGTCATAAGAGAAACACTGGATAATAATACATACTCTGAAATCCACTGAGTACTACACTGAGAACAAATACCTTACAATCTCTAAGAGATTAAGTAGTATTTTATAAAATGGCTCCTACCTGATGTCTGTCGCTTTCTTGGACACTCGGCTGGCTAACATCAGGTGCCAATTGCTGCTGGAAAAGGGGAAAAAAATGTTATTTACTATTTTGATTACATTTGGGGTCATTCCAAACACACACACACGCTACTCATACCTAATTGGGGACATTCATCTATATATAATGTCAAAGCACCAGTATGTAAGTCTGTCAGTACTTTAGGAGACATTTTTAAACACAGATCATTGTCCTTACAGTCCATTACTACTTGGGCTGTCATAAGAGAAACACTGGATAATAATACATACTAATATAAAAGAATTCAGCAGTGGTTTAGGTGGCAGGCAGACACACCCAACACTAAGAAATAAGAAAATACAGGCGGAAGGCAGGCTCTCTGTGGACACACACACTGTCACACAGGAATGAATGAGTAGGACCATTTTTGGTGAAATCCTCTGCTATTTCAATAAAGAAATTCTTGCTCAACAGGTCTTTAAGTAGTATTTTATAAACTGGCCCCTACCTGATGTCTGTCGCTTTCTTGGACACTCGGCTGGCTAACATCAGGTGCCAATTGCTGCTGGAAAAGGGGAAAAAAATATTATTTACTATTTTGATTACATTTGGGGTCATTCCAAACACACACACACGCTACTCATACCTAATTGGGGACATTCATCTATATATAATGTCAAAGCACCAGTATGTAAGTCTGTCAGTACTTTAGGAGACATTTTTAAACACAGATCATTGTCCTTACAGTCCATTACTACTTGGGCTGTCATAAGAGAAACACTGGATAATAATACATACTCTGAAATCCACTGAGTACTACACTGAGAACAAATACCTTACAATCTCTAAGAGATTAAGTAGTATTTTATAAAATGGCTCCTACCTGATGTCTGTCGCTTTCTTGGACACTCGGCTGGCTAACATCAGGTGCCAATTGCTGCTGGAAAAGGGGAAAAAAATGTTATTTACTATTTTGATTACATTTGGGGTCATTCCAAACACACACACGCTACTCATACCTAATTGGGGACATTCATCTATATATAATGTCAAAGCACCAGTATGTAAGTCTGTCAGTACTTTAGGAGACATTTTTAAACACAGATCATTGTCCTTACAGTCCATTACTACTTGGGCTGTCATAAGAGAAACACTGGATAATAATACATACTAATATAAAAGAATTCAGCAGTGGTTTAGGTGGCAGGCAGACACACCCAACACTAAGAAATAAGAAAATACAGGCGGAAGGCAGGCTCTCTGTGGACACACACACTGTCACACAGGAATGAATGAGTAGGACCATTTTTGGTGAAATCCTCTGCTATTTCAATAAAGAAATTCTTGCTCAACAGGTCTTTAAGTAGTATTTTATAAACTGGCCCCTACCTGATGTCTGTCGCTTTCTTGGACACTCGGCTGGCTAACATCAGGTGCCAATTGCTGCTGGAAAAGGGGAAAAAAATATTATTTACTATTTTGATTACATTTGGGGTCATTCCAAACACACACACACGCTACTCATACCTAATTGGGGACATTCATCTATATATAATGTCAAAGCACCAGTATGTAAGTCTGTCAGTACTTTAGGAGACATTTTTAAACACAGATCATTGTCCTTACAGTCCATTACTACTTGGGCTGTCATAAGAGAAACACTGGATAATAATACATACTCTGAAATCCACTGAGTACTACACTGAGAACAAATACCTTACAATCTCTAAGAGATTAAGTAGTATTTTATAAAATGGCTCCTACCTGATGTCTGTCGCTTTCTTGGACACTCGGCTGGCTAACATCAGGTGCCAATTGCTGCTGGAAAAGGGGAAAAAAATGTTATTTACTATTTTGATTACATTTGGGGTCATTCCAAACACACACACGCTACTCATACCTAATTGGGGACATTCATCTATATATAATGTCAAAGCACCAGTATGTAAGTCTGTCAGTACTTTAGGAGACATTTTTAAACACAGATCATTGTCCTTACAGTCCATTACTACTTGGGCTGTCATAAGAGAAACACTGGATAATAATACATACTAATATAAAAGAATTCAGCAGTGGTTTAGGTGGCAGGCAGACACACCCAACACTAAGAAATAAGAAAATACAGGCGGAAGGCAGGCTCTCTGTGGACACACACACTGTCACACAGGAATGAATGAGTAGGACCATTTTTGGTGAAATCCTCTGCTATTTCAATAAAGAAATTCTTGCTCAACAGGTCTTTAAGTAGTATTTTATAAACTGGCCCCTACCTGATGTCTGTCGCTTTCGTCGACACTCGGCTGGCTAACATCAGGTGCCAATTGCTGCTGGAAAAGGGGAAAAAAATGTTATTTACTATTTTGATTACATTTGGGGTCATTCCAAACACACACACATGCTACTCATACCTAATTGGGGACATTCATCTATATATAATGTCAAAGCACCAGTATGTAAGTCTGTCAGTACTTTAGGAGACATTTTTAAACACAGATCATTGTCCTTACAGTCCATTACTACTTGGGCTGTCATAAGAGAAACACTGGATAATAATACATACTCTGAAATCCACTGAGTACTACACTGAGAACAAATACCTTACAATCTCTAAGAGATTAAGTAGTATTTTATAAACTGGCCCCTACCTGAGGTCTGTCGCTTTCGTCGACACTCGGCTGGCTAACATCAGGTGCCAATTGCTGCTGGAAAAGGGAAAAAAAATGTTATTTACTATTTTGATTACATTTGGGGTCATTCCAAACACACACACACGCTACTCATACCTAATTGGGGACATTCATCTATATATAATGTCAAAGCACCAGTATGTAAGTCTGTCAGTACTTTAGGAGACATTTTTAAACAAAGATCATTGTCCTTACAGTCCATTACTACTTGGGCTGTCATAAGAGAAACACTGGATAATAATACATACTAATATAAAAGAATTCAGCAGTGGTTTAGGTGGCAGGCAGACACACCCAACACTAAGAAATAAGAAAATACAGGCGGAAGGCAGGCTCTCTGTGGACACACACACTGTCACACAGGAATGAATGAGTAGGACCATTTTTGGTGAAATCCTCTGCTATTTCAGTAAAGAAATTCTTGCTCAACAGGTCTTTAAGTAGTATTTTATAAACTGGCCCCTACCTGATGTCTGTCGCTTTCGTCGACACTCGGCTGGCTTACATCAGGTGCCAATTGCTGCTGGAAAAGGGAAAAAAAAATGTTATTTACTATTTTGATTACATTTGGGGTCATTCCAAACACACACACACGCTACTCATACCTAATTGGGGACATTCATCTATATATAATGTCAAAGCACCAGTATGTAAGTCTGTCAGTACATTAGGAGACATTTTTAAACACAGATCATTGTCCTTACAGTCCATTACTACTTGGGCTGTCATAAGAGAAACACTGGATAATAATACATACTCTGAAACCCACTGAGTACTACACTGAGAACAAATACCTTACAATCTCTAAGAGATTAAGTAGTATTTTATAAACTGGCCCCTACCTGAGGTCTGTCGCTTTCGTCGACACTCGGCTGGCTAACATCAGGTGCCAATTGCTGCTGGAAAAGGGAAAAAAAATGTTATTTACTATTTTGATTACATTTGGGGTCATTCCAAACACACACACACACGCTACTCATGACTAATTGGGGACATTCATCTATATATAATGTCAAAGCACCAGTATGTAAGTCTGTCAGTACTTTAGGAGACATTTTTAAACACAGATCATTGTCCTTACAGTCCATTACTACTTGGGCTGTCATAAGAGAAACACTGGATAATAATACATACTAATATAAAAGAATTCAGCAGTGGTTTAGGTGGCAGGCAGACACACCCAACACTAAGAAATAAGAAAATACAGGCGGAAGGCAGGCTCTCTGTGGACACACACACTGTCACACAGGAATGAATGAGTAGGACCATTTTTGGTGAAATCCTCTGCTATTTCAGTAAAGAAATTCTTGCTCAACAGGTCTTTAAGTAGTATTTTATAAACTGGCCCCTACCTGATGTCTGTCGCTTTCGTCGACACTCGGCTGGCTAACATCAGGTGCCAATTGCTGCTGGAAAAGGGGAAAAAAATGTTATTTACTATTTTGATTACATTTGGGGTCATTCCAAACACACACACACGCTACTCATACCTAATTGGGGACATTCATCTATATATAATGTCAAAGCACCAGTATGTAAGTCTGTCAGTACTTTAGGAGACATTTTTAAACACAGATCATTGTCCTTACAGTCCATTACTACTTGGGCTGTCATAAGAGAAACACTGGATAATAATACATACTCTGAAACCCACTGAGTACTACACTGAGAACAAATACCTTACAATCTCTAAGAGACTAAGTAGTATTTTATAAACTGGCCCCTACCTGAGGTTTGTCCCTGACATCAGGTGTCAGCTGTTCGCTGACATCAGGTGCCATGTTCTGCTGGAAAAGGAAACCAGAAAAAAATTAAAACAATCATGATATAAGTCAAATCTCAAGACAATGAGATCAGTTTCATCTGAAAATGACAAAAACAACTATTATCAACATTAAACAAATTGTACCTGTCTGCGCCAAGGCCAGTCTGAATCCCCGTAATTGTAAGTTATTTCTTCACCTGGGGCGATGTCTCTTAGGGCAAACAGGCAGAGATGTGGCATCCCACCAACATCAATAGTTTTTATCTTGCAGTTAGGCTTGATGTGGTCATCATTCACAAGCCTTCCCAGTGACTTGTCTTCAACAGATGCATCAAGACTTAAGGAAAACAATATTGATGTTAAGAGTAGAAGTTACCTACTTTGTTTAGATACAGTGTTAAGAAGGGCACGTTTTATTTGAAAGCTGAGCAAGCAATTGAGGTAGCTTGCAGCAATATACATTTACAGTATTACCGGGGTGGTGAGTCTCTTGCATGGTTTGTTAGAAATTGGGATATCCTTAGGTTAACAGGCCATTTAAAGCTCATCTCCTAAAACTATTGTAATGTATTACACCTGCCAACAAAAGCATATTTATTATAACTTACCACCAACATCCCCCTTTCCATTTGAAGTCAAACAGGAATACTGCTTCTGTGTCATTGTAGTTCTTCGTAAGAAGACCATCCTGTTTGAAAAGTTTACCACGGTATTCAAGCACAAAATCTCCTTTGTTGAAAACCTCCACAGCAAGCACACCTCGACCTTTAAAATAAGAAAAAACACCAATTACTATTTTTTATCCACTAGCACAGTCTACCATCTTTCAAATTGGAGCCTAATATTTTCTAGTAGTGATGAAATGGCGAAAATATCGTTTTATTTCCCTGATTCACTGCTTTGTTCTCGATTACGGCGCTCCCTCTCCCTATTAAGTGTATACTCGCTCGACCCTCTATCTGTGTCTCTTTTTCTTTCTCTCTCTCTCATTGAGCCTCCATCCGAAACTGCCATTTCAACTAGCGGACTTTGCTACGAGCTGATTGGCTGTTGAAACAGGTGACGTGACTTACATTCTAAAACCAGCTGCTGGAGACTTGACAAGCTGAGTCGCAGGCGACAACATCAGCCGGTTTGAGTTGAAACGGGCCAGTTCACACTGCTGCAACGTTTACCTGCAACGTTCTAAAATGGTTTCGTTTCGTCTCGTCGCAAATCTTTGGTCTGAACTGGGCTTAAAACACCAAAGTCACACAAAAACACAAACTAACTAATCGATTGAGGCAGTGGTAGACTAGCAACTCCCATGTTCTGCAAGGTAAAAGACTTTCACTAAATATAACCAAAATGGCTCTAAAAAGTTGCCTAACCCAGCTTTAAAATGTTAATAGCCAATCGACACTGCCAGGACAAAGTAGCCTTGTGTAAATGAGATACGTATAGGAAGCAATGATGAATTTTGAATTTACATAGTGTAATTCAACATTATTATTAATAGGCTGTGTACAACTGACACAAACACTACTTGCAAAATGTAAGAACTTACCTTTGTATGGGTTGATAAAATGCTCTGTGAGACCAGCCTTGTCAGTTTTCAGTTTAATGTGTTGTTCGGCATCCTGTTGAGGACGGACCCGTCTTCTCCTCACAGATCTCTCCATTATCGCTTCATTGCCAGCCATATCATCTGTTTGACAGAATATTACATGTATAATTAACATATGTGAGCCACCCAGTTAAGCTAACATTTTTATTATTTTTTTTATTTAACCTTTATTAACAAAAAACATCTACAGCTAGATGTTTCTGCCTCCAGGTCATCCAATTTCCCCTTAAAAGTATTCGAGACCAACTCATTTTGTTTCAAAGTTTTCTGTAACATGTTCCAGGCAGAGGGAGCAGCAAACCTAAACGCTGTCTTTCCCAGTTCAGTTCTGACTTTTGGGACAGACAGCAAGAACAAATCCTGAGACCGAAGATTGTAAGTCCCAGCATTACTTTGGTTAATGTAGGACAAAAGGTAAGAAGGAAGTAAACCTAAGATTGCCTTGTAAGTGAGAATATGCAGGTGTCTCAGTCTACGTAATGATAAGGAGGACCATCCAACCCGTTCATAAAGTGTACAGTGATGAGTAAGCGCTTTAAAACCAGTGATGAACCTCAGAGCTCCATGATACACAGTGTCAAGAGCATGTAAGCTTTGAGACGAGGCTTGCATATATACAGCAGATTTTGTGGTTTTGATTTTGTATTAGAGAACAGCATGCCTTTAGTTTTGTCCGCATTTAAAACAAGTTTTAAATCATACAAATGAATCTTGAACCGTGTTAAAAGCAAGTTGTAACTGGGAGAGAGCCCCTTCTGGGGTGGGTGCTGAACTGTAGAGTACAGTGTCATCAGTATAAAAGTGAGATTTCACATTTGACACATTTTGATCAATGTCATTGAAACATATATTTATTAGTTTCCTTTATACCAGGATATAATTTTTATATTGATAGTTTAGTCACAAACTAATGCAGGCTTTTTACCCTCATAATCAAATCTCTTAAGTAGCAAATGCAGTGGATTTACCTGGAAGAAACCTGTTGTGATCCTCAGTGTGTAGCTCAAGGTATTTACCCTTCTCTCACACACACTCCTTATTTTATTATGCACACAAGAATATATCTATATATATAATAAATCATATTCCTAACATCAAAATACTGAGTGAAGTTTAGAAAGAATTTAGAATACAGACATCAGTCAGTATTTGTCAAATTTTAAGATACTGGCACAATAAGCTAAACAGTTAAATGACTGGGGACAGAGCAGATTGAAATATCAATACATACATACTACATATTTACATGTTTATGCTTGTGCACCCGTATTGCAGACTTTACAGTAAACACACAGAGAAGACGGCTACAGCGTGTACCGACTTCCTGTTTTCAAAATAAAAATGTGGGATATTTAAAGCAGAGATACTGTGTTTAAAGCTATTGAGAAGCTATTGAGCTAAAATGCTAATATTTAGCCTACATATAGCCTAAAAATTAATAAAAATTATGAACAGATGTAAAATGTAAAAACAAGAGGTGTGTCTCATGCAGCCAGTGTAGTTACATGATCCCACACTGATTTTGAGTCAATTGATCACATGACCTGGAAGCTATTGACCTAAATTGCTAAGATTTACATATAAAAATGTATAAAAATTATTTAGAGATTCAAAATGTAAAATCAAGAGGTGTATCTCATGCAGCCAGTGTAGTTACATGGTCCCACATTGATTTTAAGTCAATTGATCACATGACCTGGAAGCTAGTTGGCAACCCTGCTAATATTACCTTGAAATGACAGTCTTGATGGTGGCTTGCTGCAGTTCAGTTATTCTGATGTTTAATAAGGCTATCCATCACCAGAACAACTTGCTAAAGCTTGATTTCTACCCAGCTTACTTAGCAAGAGTGTAACTAGCTAGCTAACGTTAGCTAACGTTAGCTAGCTAGCTGACGTTAGCTAACGTTAGCTAGCTAGCTGACGTTAGCTAACATTAGCTAACGTCAGCTAGCTAGCTAACGTTAGCTAACGTCAGTTTCATTTTTCACTGTCATAACGTGACTGGATGAACCACATGGCATAAAAACCTGATAAATTCTCAAAAGAAACATCAAGTTTGCTTACCTTAAAGTCCGCTCCTCATGGCATCTCCCTGCTGTCTGCCTGCAGCACGCAGCTCACGCACATCATGCGGAGGGGGCGGGGCTGGTAAACTTCACTTTGTAGGAGATGTTGAATTATCTTTCTATCATGACCACTTTCTTTTAGTTGATTTTGGATTGATCAATTTATTGAATGAGTTTGTAATTTGTGTTTTGTTTACAAATATTCAACAGTGACTATAAGATATAAATAAATAAACAAATAAATAAATAAATAAATAATACAGGCAACAGTTCACCCCTATAGGATTTATCAATTAGCCTACAGTATATTACATAGGTACACCTGCTTGTGTGTCCATAGTGATGGCAAAAGTGGGTTGGGGACAGCAAGTGTGCCCTTGTAAGTCATATCTCCTCAATGACAGATCTTCCTCTTGCTGACTGATCACTGATGATTCCCCCATTGGAGACCTGGATGCTAATCCCATATGTTACTATCATGCACATGTGCATTGATGAAATGGTGATGATGACTTTACCTGCACCTGCTTTCACATAGCACATAGCCTACTGTATGTACAGGCTACCTATTCAAATTATACTGTGTACAATTTTCAGAATCAATTCAATTTAAATCAAAGCGTTTATTGTCATATGCACAGTTAAAACCAAGTTTCCCTGTACAATAAAATTCTTACTTTGCCTTCCACTCTGAATGCCATTCAAAATACAATAAAATAAATTAAGATATTTGGAGAGATAAAGAAAGAAAAGTATCCGAAGAACACAATAGTCTGTGTACAATATTAACAAAGAAGCACAGACAACTCCAATGTCAATGTGCAATTACACAAAGACGCTACTGATACAGATGGATAAGTACACATAGATAATCACTCTGGATGTCAGTACAGCTACTGTCTCGCTCAGATAGGCTATGAATATTTACAGGTTTTCATTTAACATTATAAAGCGGATAGCTCACACCAAGCAATCAAATTGGTTGTTAGCCGTGATATAATACCTGTATATCATGGCAATGACATCTAATTCCTTTACACAATTCAGTATCACTCCGCGTTGTTTAACCCTGTCTGCAGTGTTGGAGGAGACTCATGGGCGGCGGGCCAACAGGACTAACAACGAAGCTAGCAAGGTTGAAAACTGGTTTGCAGTCGGGTGGGGTGACTGCTTACGGAGCAACACAACCAGAGCTTGCCCTCGTGAGCCTTCCCACGCTGCCGGACAGGGACAAACTCTGCAGCAGTTGCTGAGACTATGCTAGTCTGCAGCTAAAGTTATCTGGAGTGGCCGTGATATCTAACGTAGCTTAGTGGCAACATCTCTCTACACCCTGTCTGCAACAGCAGAACAGTCAACACAAGCCATCATACCTTATATAATTACTAGTGACAAACACACTTGATTGATTGACTGATAACACAGGTTATGAGGTTGGGTTGACTGCAGAGATAAGGCTAAACTGGCAGGCTAGGCTAGGATAAGCTAACAGGGCAGCAACAGGCTAAGTTAAGTACACTGCATAGCAACTGCCAGCCAGGTGGGCCTATTTCTTTGTAAGAACAATGCTTTATGGATGTTTTTTGATAATAGAAATAGTTTAAATTGGAATCTGTCCATCATTTTAATATCGCGATACTTGGTAACCATTTGATAAAAGCAACAGCTGTCTTCAGGCCGTGATAAATTGGGATTATATCCCAGCTAAGAGGCGTTGTTCGACCCAACGCAAAGTTTTTGCTATAAGGAATAGTAACCATTTAAAAATCAAATTATGTATTTAATGTAACATGCAAGAGGCAAATGTTACACTGAGAATCCTCATGACATGCCAAACCTCCTCAGTCTCCTTAGAAAGTATAACCGCTGTGGTGCTTTCCTGACCAGCTGGGTGATGTTATCTGTCCAGGTTAGGTCATCAGTGATGTGTGACAGTGACAGTGATCCAGCCAATGACTGTGGTGTTGTTAGCAATTTCAGGATAGTGTTGTCTTTGTGTGAGGCAACGCAGTCGTAGGTTTGAGGTTAGATTTCCTCACTGGCGATCTGTCAGAGAGTGTGGGGTTTATGCCAAAGTTGTACAGTTGGTTTGTGAGTTTGTTGGGGAGGAGGATGCTTAGCTGTAATCGATGAAGAGCATTCTGATGTAAGCCTCTGTTTTCCAGGTGTGCAGAGCTGCAGAGATAGTATCCTCAGTGGATCTGTAGATACTGTAGGGGGTCCAGTGACTCAGGTATATTACTCTGGATGTGGGCAAGAACCACTCTCTCCAAGCACTTCATTATGATTGGAGTGAGTGCAACTGGCCTGTTGTCATTCACACAAGGGACTGGGCTCCTGTTGGGAACTGGGATGATGGTGGTGCTTTTAAAGCAGGTTAGGACTGTGGCGGTGCAAGGGACAGGTTAAAAATGGAGGTGAATACTGATACTCCAAGGCTCATCCACATCCTTATTGCTAAACACATACCCTATAGGCTTGAAAACATATTTCAAGCTTGAGAACTGCATCTGCCATATAAAGAAACATATACCATTTGAATCTATTCATGTACATCTAGTGTAGTTATTATGACAGTGATCAAAGCAATTGGCTTAATTTTAAACACAGAGGTCAATTGAATTAGTCTCTTTTGCTTCACATACATTTTTTGTTAAATCTATAACAAACCATTCTATAAAATACTATTTGTCCTAGAGCATCTGGGTCCATGTGAGCACCTTTAAAAACACAACTAACTAACTGCGATTTATGAATGATTTACTGTCAATGCCATTTATGCATACCAGCTGCAATGCTTAGTAGGGTTTGGAGATGTAGGCTGACCATGGTAATGATTGCCACATGCTACCAATACCTTGCAATGCTTAGGAATGTACATTTACTTAGCTAATTATGCTAACATTGGCTACACAGAAGTGTGTGAAAAGGATTAGGAATTTCCTAATTTACAGTGTAAAAAGTAGCTCCACAATTACACTGAACATGAGCAAAGGTTACATACATGCTATTGTAGTGCTAGTTATATTGCTTTTTTCTTGTTTTTCACTGTGAGGAAGTGGTACCAGGATGCCATGTTAAATGTGAGAACTGTTTTGATAAGTGACTGTTGTCAAAATGTCCTTTCTGACATGAAAACCTTTTATGTATGTGGATATTATACAGCCAACACAAGGAGGGGTTTTCCCTATATCCCTATTATATACATACAAATTGTGATTTTTAAAATATGTGATGCAAGAATATGATATCAGGAGATAGAAAAATGTAAACTTTTGTTGTGTACAAACTATGACACAAAGGGCCTGAAATGGCCATATTAATTTATATAATTATTTGGAAATGCAGGCATGGTAATACAACTCAAAATAAAACAAATATATTATATAATATCCTTTATAATTATACTATAACTATATATTATATGATATATATATATATATATATATATATATATATATATATATATATATATATATATATCATAACTGTATATATCTTTATTATGAGGCAAAATACAGGCTACCCATAGCTCTTGACTTGCTTCTATCTATCTATCTATCTATCTATCTATCTATCTATCTATCTATCTATCTATCTATCTATCAGGCAAAATACAGGCTACCTATAGCTCTTGACTTGCTTCTATCTATCTATCTGTCTATATATCTATCTATCTATCTATCTTATGTCTTTATTATCAGGCAAAATACAGGCTACCTATTAGCTCTCTATATGCTAATTCACATAATCAAAGTAGTTAGCATGTAGCGTTAGCATATAGCGCTAGCATGCTAATGCTAGCTAACTAATTTAACACATTGCTAATGCTCTGCTATGGAAATGTTAATTTTAGAGCCAAACTATATTTTGCTAGGCTATCATGATCTGTTTAGGCTGTTCAGAGAGTTCTTGACTTTCTTCTATCTATCTATCTGTCTATCTTTATGATCAGGCAGAATGCGGACCACCTATGGGGTCCTAGACAATTCCACACACTTCCACTAGGGGCAATGTAGAGGGATACACAGATTCGGCTGGGGGGTGGAGTGGGGGGCACACACACACACAAAAAGTCTGAAATAAGTCACTTTTAGGGACAATTGAGATTTTAAGAAAAAAACACATTCTGGAGCTTGCTGAATACAATTAAATTGAAATCTAATTGGGGACGGTGGTTTTGGTCCCCAAAGGCAAAGGCGTCCCCAAACAACTGGTGTGTGTGCTGGTCAAAGTCCCCAATCTAGACTTAAGTAAGAGCACACACACACACACACACACACACACACACACACACACACACACACACACAGATACCTAGTAGATAATTCCTTGGCTACCAAACACTGCAGATGTCACCGCTGGGCTGATGAATGTTGTTTGTGCCAGCTTATATCTGTAATATTCTAACATTCACTGTACACAAATAACCAAATTTGTTGTTCATTCTTAACACAAACCAGCTTCAAAGTAACAAGACAACTGTCGCCGTGTCACAGTTGTAGCAGAATCTCAATGCTTTTGCACTCGTTTCAGGGGCACCACCTCCGAAGAGGAAAATCAAAATCAAATCAATAATTTCTTAAGTTATCAGTCAAATATCCAAAAGTGTGACTTCTCTGGTGATTAAATTGATCTCCATTCTCCACTTCAAAGGAACACACAGAACCATGACTGAGTCTAAATGGAAATGTGTATTAACTAAGTAAATATTAACCCAAATGACTTAAATTAAATAATGATCAGACATGAATATTTACCAAATACAAGCAGTCAAAATGATGATAGTGAATTGAATGAGGAAATGGGGAATAGTGGAGAAAATAATCTGTTCTCTATGCATTCCAGTAACTAATACTGAAGGAAAATGCTAAATTTGAAGTTTGAATTAAGACTATCTTTATTATATTACTTTGACATCAAACCAGTCATGAGCAGTTGAGAGGGTGGTTTAGCGTACTTTTAGATGTGAAGGCTGGTCTGGAGTTGAGAACTAGGTCAGAACGTAAGCACTGGATGCGATGGATGGAACCTCTTCAAGGTGAACTCTGGGCGTCGTGGTCTCAAAGATGAAGTGTGGTTCAGTCAAAGGGCTCTGCCAAGTCTCTTCTCGATGGTGGTTTGGCGTTGGAAGTCTGACAGCAGACTTCTCACTGGCTCAGTGATTGTAGGCATTGTACAGACGGGCTGTCCGTTTGGGTCTCAGCTGGTTGATGGCAAAATATTACTTCGGTTCTATTGGCTTTATTCAGGAAAAACCACAAGGTTGTATAAAACTGGTAGCAAAATTATAAAATATCAAGAACAAGTAATATGTGAACTAGGAGTATATAACAAAAGAGAAAGCAACAAAGAAACAAAACATTTATATGAGTGAATTCCTCTTTTAGGTAAATTATCGTGAAGAATGTTAACATCATGCAAATAACTGTTTAAACAAAGAGTAAATCGTTTATAACTATATGACTAAACAAAACTGGGATTCTACAACATTTGCTTCATACGTAGCCTACATATGTATACTGCAGAAACAATTACCCATGCATGCTCAGTAGATGGCAGTATTGTCACGTTAGAAATGCAATGAAAAACTAAAATGAATAACTCAGGCTTTGGAGGTGTTAGAACTCTGGTATTTCCTTTACCCTTAACAAAAGTTTTAACTGAATGTGATGAGCATAATGACAAATGAATAAAACAGTTACTTCATACTGATTTTAAAGGTGGCTGCAAAGGTAGAAACATTTATTGTTCAAATCAGTTTGGAATGATCTTGGTTGTTATCTGTCCAGGCTCCCCTCATCTCCATCCTGTGAAGGTGTCAATTGTCCTTTTGGCTCTGGTATCCCACCAGGCCCCTATTGTAAATCAGTCTGAAATGTTAAAAGCTGTTCTTCTTTAGAAGTGAGAAAACTCTCCCCTCTGGATTCCATCATACTGATAGGTTTGTGGCTGCAAAGTGGGGGAGAAATCATGTTTGTTTGAGTGTACTTAGATGACCTTGCTGTGAAGTATGAGCAGTGCTGAGGTGAGTCCACTACACAGTTCATGCACTGACTTCATCAAAGGTTGCCACTGGCAATGAGGACTTGAGGATGAGAGGGGGATTCTGGAGAGGGATAGCTGATATTAAGTCTTGTTCCCAGTTTATCAAACACCAGCCAACCCAGAAAGTTAGTATTTTACTTGCTGGGGATAAGGCTCCCAATCAAGTATTTTTCTCATGAATCGCTCACCCCACCTTCAATTGCAAGAAAGTAACCCAATGCTGCCATTGTACAACTGATGTACTGTGCGATGTACATGTGTGTTCATATGCGTCTAAGGAGGAGTGGCAGATGGTCGTTTTATGTCCTGATAGTATCTTCCTTGGAGTGTTCACACATGAAGACAAAATCCAAAAGACCAGTGGCAGATTTTCAGGCAGAGTCATAAAAAATACACGCTAACTACCTGTGGCATTTATTCAAATGAACGCCAGATGGTGCAGAGCAGAAAGAGCAGCAGCTGAGAGGAAAGATAAGGAAAGTCCACGTGGACTCTGCTTGGTGTTCTGATCTAAACACCTCAGTGTGTTGGCGGACAGTTCAGAGGATGAGAACGACTGTTGGTTTCAGAAAAAATAAATTATAAACTATATGAGCTTTGTTTTTTTTAAGGCATTCTAACATTTCATCTTTGATTTACAGTGAATTATACAGCTAATAGTTGAGTGTTCAGCAGATAATCATCTACCAAGATAAAATTTACATGAACTGAAATTTAATTAAATTTTCATCAACATTGACTCTGATATCATCAGCAGTGTTCCATCTGTTATGCCACCTTTTACCATTTCCACCGGTGAGTGCAAACAACCAATTAAGCTGCCAATAACATTTATTACTACTCAAAGCCTCAGTATTTTCCTCTTAGTTTTACAGTTAAGGATGTTACAGTTATACACTATTAACTACATAAAATTAAGAGGATTACAAAATTATTGATTATTTATCAAACGGTAGGCTTTGCTTGTGGCTTTTAGAGATCTTTGCAGTCTTTCTTGTCAGTTCAGAGTTCATTCTGGAGCTTGGCTTAGCTCTGAGTAAAAAGTGAAAAACAAAAGCTCCCACCCCTAAATGCCTGTTGGCTGCATGGTCAAGCAGTGGGGGCGTCACCATTGGAAAGGCCAAAAAGGGTGATGAGCAAGCCAAGAGTTTGTGGAATTGGAGGAAAGAGGATAATTGGTGCTCTTTAACTGATTACTAATTCATTCTTGTGTGTGAAAAGAAAACTGGCCCCTACTTAAAATGGAGTCATTTGATTTCTAAATAATATAATACATGCTTGCAGATTGGAAACTTCCTCTTTCGGTCGTCAATATATGCCACATATTATAAGAACCAATGGAAGCACTAAGACCTTGTAAGATGAATAAATCAAATAACACAGAGTAACAAGTAACATAACAATTAAACATTTTCTTATCTGTAGTTTCGGATTGTAAAACAGTGGAGCCAATCTAAAAATAATAAACCTCACAAAGTGGGAGATGAGGGTTTTGGAGAAAAAGAGGGACAGATGAGGGATGGGTGGATTGAAAGATGGGAAGATGGAGGGATACATGGAGACAGGAGGTGAGGAGGCGGAAAGCAGTTTGAGAACTTTCAGACTGCACAGTGAGTGTTTCAGAGGGGCAACTGGGTATGTGTATTCACATGGTGTCTATCTGTGTGGATCCAAGCTCATAACTGTTGTGAGTTTGTGTGTGTGTGTGTGTGTGTGTGTGTGTGTGTGTGTGTGTGTGTGTGTGTGTGTGTGTGGGTGGGTGGGTGGATACAGTATGGGCAATAAGGTTTCTGGTTCACAGAAGTTTGGAGAAAATCACCAGAAGCACAAACTAGAAAACTGCAGTTTAGAGGATTGGAAGATAAAATATGGCTGTGTTTCACAACCACACACTCTCTGCACTCAGCCTGGTTTCTGCTTCACATGACCTTCATTGAAGCGGGAAGCAAAGTCTTCCAGTAACATGATGTCATCTCTGAATAAAACATGTTGGAGTGGAGCAAGACTTCTCTGTTAGAGGAATGATCTCATTGTTTAACAGGAAAAATGAGCACAAAAAAATTTAAATGCCAGTGTCATCACACCATATCACATCAGATCTAAAAATATACTATGGCTTCATTTAAATGGATGGGTATATGCACTTGCAGACACACACATACCCGTTTTTTTTACACACACGCATATAGATGAGTCATTGCCCATCATTAAATTTTAAAGACACACTCCCTGATTGTGTGAGATTATTTTAGAGTGCTCACTAGCTGCACTAACTCCCTAAATTTCCTCCCACTTTTGAAGTTTTAAAACTTGCCAACACAGGCGATTATAGAGTCTTGTCAGTGGTGCTCAAGCATACCTAAATTTCATCTCTGAGCTCTGGACCTCTGAGTTGTCTTTCTTGTGGTTGAGAACTGGATTGAATATGATCCGTTTTGGGACTGTGGGGAAAACAAGTCTTTACCTAGCGGATTGAACACTGGGACTGTGGGACACACACCCCACAAACACACCAATTCTGCTTTGCTTGCTTGATTTGATATGAAATGACAGTTTGTTTTGATTGCTAACATCCATCAAAACTGAAGTCACATTGAAGTCACTGCTCTCTGCGCATTCCCCCCCGACAGCCCGCCTCTTTATAGAGTTCTCTGTCCTGATTGGATAACGTGGGCAGGGATACCAGAGAATTTATTTTCTCTCTTACTGTATGAGCAGGGGGAGAAGATACATGGCTTACACGCTATAACAGTGATTGCTTTTGGAATAAAGAGATATTTAACAGTCATTTTAGTAAGAAAATAATGCTTACTGCAGATTTCAGGGGGAAGATAGCATTAAATATATTTTCTTACTTACTCTGAGTTTTAGAGTCGTCTGGGCCACTTGTGGGTCGTTGACCCAACCGGCCTTCATGTGGGTTGCTGGGGCTAGGTGAGCCCAGGTGTGAATGCTTGTTAAGCTGTCTGGGGAGAGAACTCAGTACTGCATTGTAGGTGGGTGATAAGTAATGTCTTAGGCCACCTCCTCTGTTCAAAGACGGTCGTTCCAGTTTGACATAGATAGAATCTTTTACTCCTCTTTCAAACCATCTGTCTTCTCTGGCCAAGATGTTTACATTGTTGTCCTCAAAGGAATGATTTTTCTTCTTCAGATGTGAGTGAACAGCAGAGTCTCAGCAGACTCTGCAACTCCCCTCCAGTTAGTTAGAACTGAAGAAGTCTCTTGGATTTGAAGTGAAACGTCTTCAAGAAACTAAAACAAGACCAGTTGCCTACGATACAGCACTTAGATTTACTATGACCTGGATGACTGAGAACCTTCATCAACAAATCGGCATTTGTTTTTTGGTGTCAGATTCATAAACAAATTAATGTGAATAAAATAATGAAACAATTACCAATCAAAACAGGCCATTTCACCTTTACCCAGCATCGTAGCACAAACACACATTTTCATAGCTGCAAATTAATTTCCTATTCAGACTGGAAAGAACAAAATGACATTTCCTTAAATATAATAATTCAAATGTACATGTTCTAAAGAAATGGTTGTATTGGTCTTCACAATCAACAGCAAAAAATAAACTGGATTGATGATATGAGCAATACCGGCATGTGCTGCTTGTTATAAATAGCCTAGAAACTATCAAGGGGAAATAATAAACTATCTCGGCATCAAAAACATGTTTGAGAAAGAGAGAAAGAGCTAAAGAGTGTCAGAGTCAAGGTGTGGTTGTCGCCTTCCAGGTGTAAATCAGTCATTTCTGTTTTAGTGAGACTGGAATCTGTCAAAGGAAGCAAACAACGTCTGAAAAGGACCTGCCAAAATTACTTTGGCCCATCCAAAACTGAAATGTGCCTGGTCTGTTGCAGTGCTGGTTTTTGGTGACGTATATGTCATTGCTATACTTGCTGCTTGCTTAATTGTTTTGTATGGTTTGAGGGAGCTATTTTACGTGTGCTCTAAAATTATTATCTGTCAGAAGTGACTCTCTTAAAAGAAATTAACACAAAACAATCTGAAATTTTCTTACTGATTTGCTGTGCCCCCATAAGGTTCTGATCTTAGAATTGCCCCTGCTGGCCAGGCCACCTGTTTCTCCCTTTATGCTAAGCTAAGCTAATCGAGCTAAGCGAAGAAGTTAAAGTAGTGTATAAGAATTGCCCCTGCTGGCCAGGCCATCTGTTTCCCTCTGTATGCTAAGTTAAGCTAATCGAGCTAAGCAAAGTAATTAAAGTAGTGTGAATTTAATGACAAAACCTGTACAAAGCAAGCACACTTTTTACATGGTTTTGGCTGTTGGATCTTTTTTTTGTTTGTTTGTTTGTTGTTTGTTTGTGTTCACCGGTTCCAAACACACAGAGACACACTCTCACAAAAATGCAGTAATGACCATGGATGCGTGATGTGCAGCCAGCTCCCTAATTTTAGTTGGGCACAACAATGGTACCACACAATTATCCATGAGTGATGTGAAATCACGCTCAAGGCCCTCTCTGCAGGTGCAAAAGGACTGAAATGCTAACACTTCCTCATCAGAACAAACCGCAAAGGTAATGAATTATAGGAAAAAAATAGATAAAAAACCCAATCAAACCGGCAAAAACTGACATCTAAAACCGTTCAATCAACTAAACTGATGATCATTTCAGTCGAGCAATCAAACTAATGAGCGCAAAGACGAGAGAGAGAGACAGAACATGCAGTAATTAGAGGAGAACATCACAACCTCCTGCTTGCACACCCCGGGCACAGGAAGTGACACGTGAGAGCAGGCAGTGGTTAATTACTATTGACACTACACTCCCGACCCACCTCAGTCGCTTCCCATGCTAAAATAATTAATGCTGGTGCCGTCATCCCCGGTCCCTGTAGCCATGGCAATGAGAAGATTTTCCCCCGGGTCTCCCCTGGTTGTCAAGCAGCAGTTAGCCAATGAGGAGAGTCAGTGAGTGTGTTTCTGAATACACAATTCAGTAGGGAGTTTTCTGAATGATTTAAGGTATGACTATACTATAAGCTGCAGGTAGCAGGGTTCAGTCAGGTGAGGTTTAAATCAAATCCTGCAGTCTAGACAATGAAAATCATCTGTGGCTTTGACTCATTAGGTTTCCAATTCTCAAGGATGTCTTCTTCTTTTTTTGACAACAGAACAAATGTTATTCACTATTCAACATAATAGAATGATCAGCACCAATACGAATAATTTTCAATTTTAATGAGGAGCCACTCTGTGTTGCGGGATGGAAAGTGTTTGCTTTTCTGATACAATTTAAATTTAGCAGTTTCCTGTTGTTGGAGCTTTGGCACAGAGCTCGAAAACAATGTAGTTAATGTGTAAGCAGAAGCCCTCGGTGTCTGTAGCTCTGCCGAATTAAATATTCACCAGCTGCCACAAGTGTGCTTAGGTTTTTACAACTAAAAACTTTTACATTACATTTTCCAGCATTATTTAGTTTAAACCATTTTTAAAAACGTTATCACCATAGTGTGAAGAAGCAATAATGTTGATGTTATGTCAAAGACATCTAGCTGTCTCTAGCATGCTAACCAGGTAGCCCTGGCCCGTCCTATCTCATAATACCACAGTGTACTGCCTGAGTACAACTGAGATTCAGACTGATGGTAAAATCAGGTGAAATACAAAAAGCTATCTCCACCTTAAACAGCAATCTGAGTTTTGGAGTCTGCACCAGAAGTTTAAGGATATGCTCATTTACACGTGCATACCTTTATTTTGGGTTACTACTTGAATAGGTTTACATGCTTTCATGCTCAAAAACTGCATCAGTTTTCTTATTTCCTCCAGTGCTGCAGCTCTGTGCTAACCCTGTGGACTAGTTGACCAGTTGGTGAAACCCCTAGTCTGTTGTTGCAGTTCGTTGCTTTTTTTATTTACCCACTGTTACCAAGTGAGTTCCCCTGCCAATGTAAACTAAAACCTCAGGAGACCAGGAACTAAAACTACAACAGTAGCTTCACTACACGAAGTGGAGCCTGGCTTCAGGGCGTCTGCTCCCATTCAGCCATAAGATCATTAGTGAAAACTTTTAGGGAAACCTGTTCAGTAGTTTTGTGTAATCCTGCTGCGAAACCAACACATGGACAAGGGAGAAAACATCACCAGCTTGGTAGAATCATCTGGTGAATGTACTTCTGTGGTACCCTCACATTTACCACAGTCTTTCTAGCTTCTGATTTTGTCAGTTGTAAAGAAAGTGTGGAGAACAGTAAAGTGCTCCTTCAGGAAGTTACCCATCTCCATCCGGCTGCTTCTAATTAAGAGTGATCTCACCACCACCACATAACAAACCCTTCCACAAAGTTGGAAGCAAACTATTGTTTAGAATATCAATGAAACCTGTCACATTAAGATTTACTGTCATTTGAATTAAGTTGTGTAGTGCCACAGCAAAAGTATACAAAGGTATATGGTCATATATAGACCAAGTGCGGGGAAATTTCCTTTAACAGGGCTCTAGGGTCCGGAAAAGATTCCATGACTTTGGGTTTGGCGATTGTAAGAGTGATTTCACATTTGAGATATGCAACTTGAGACATTTACACTGAGGTTGAACACACTGTGACAGTTTCAGAGCATCTCTACTGTCATGAGCCATATTAGCAGCATTTGTTCTGTCTGTGATCATCTTCACCATTTCAGGTCACATTGATTTTTGTTTTTGTTCTCCACAGTAATCTCTCAGACTCTCTCCATGTATGTTGACTTCTTCTTCCTTTGCTTTCATATCTGTCCACTGTGCTGGCTTTTATGGATTGGATCGCAATGAATATGGGGGGGGTAAACAATTTGTGACAATGCACTTGAAAAGGATTATGGGATACTTATCTTTTGTGTGTGTGTGTGTGTATGCGCATGCTCGTGTGGATCAGAAGGTGTCCTGGTGGTTCTCTGGTTTCTGTTGGACCCTCTAATCCTTTTAAATCAGCTTTGTTAATCCCACTTTCTTCTCACAGCTGCTGTGGCTTCATGCAGGCACATACAACCTCTCACCACTGTCCATATGGGCTGCATATTCAGCTACTTTGAAAGGAACACTGACATTTTTCAAAACATGCTTGTTTACTGGCATTCAAAGTCAGAGAAGGATTAGAAGATTGATATCAGTTTCCTCTCTGTGCATGCAGTACAGAGATGCATCTGAAACACTTCTACCTTCTACCTTTTGAGCAAAAGGGAATAACACAGGCCTTTTTCTCTGTTTTCTCTGTTAATTTATCACCAATTTCAATAATATGTGTGTCTTTCTACCACATAGACTTCATAGTTTTATGTCAGGGCCACCTTTCCTGGGGTGAAATACTTCTTAAACAATAGTAAACCAACATTTACATTTACAAACAAAAACACAAGCAGATGAATCACATCTAGATAAATATTAAGTGAATTGGCCGTTTTTGAAGTTATTCATTGAGGTTAAATTAAGGTAATTCAAGTGATTTAAGACAAAAAAATAAGCTAATTTTCATTTAATGATAATAATAAACCCTTCACCAAAGCATAAATTGAAAACGTTACACAGCTCTGTGGAGCAACACTCATCAAAAGTGCACCTACCATAAATCAGGCTTAAGGCTGTGACCTTTTTGAGGCTATCACCTCTATTAAAACCAATTAGAGTGTTGGAGATAAAAAAGAAACAGACAGAGAGATGCAGATTTGATGTTGCGGTTCATGATCAGCACCCCCCAAAAAACGATTTTCTATGTGTGTGATGTCATCAAATATGTGATGTATGGGCTGCCAGTATAACATATTTCATTTATTTTCTGATCTTTGTGCATGTCTTAATTACATTTTCTTGTCTTGTTAATGTTTCAATGTTTGTTGTTTCTTGTTACTTTATAAGAACCTTAGAAAGATTAGCCATCACTTTATAGAAGCTAATGAGGATCCTAAGGACGAAAGAAGTACAATGGAATGACTGGGAGACACCTTGGACTCCTCATCTATGTTAGAAGAAGTGTTTGAAACCCATCCTTGTATTTAGCCAGCTTTTTTTGCCTTGATGCTGGCAAGCAACAAGATCAATAGCATCAATGTAGCATGCAAGAACTACACTGTAGTGGATAGGAGGAGGTTATTATCAGGAACAACATTAAAAAGAACAGATCGTTTTCTTTTATGGATACTGGAAATGGAAAATACATGTGTGCTGTCTGATTTGACTTGACTATGTCTTTAAAAATGCATAAGGTTGTTGGATGAATTTACTCTTTCATTTTGATAAAAGCTGTTGTTGTTTTAGTGTCTCAAGTGTCTAGTGAAATTCTTAAAAATGAAAACAATGATTAGTCAAACGGGTAGTGGTGTAAAAGAAAGAGAGGGAAAAGGAAGGATAAGTGGATGTGAGACACAAAAGCAACACAGCCACTCCCCTGTGCTGCCAATGGGATTTCTTTTTTGTTTTGAGGCTTTTGCCCTTTTTCTCCTTCGCCTAATCTCTCTAAAATATTCTCTACAACTCCCCCCGCTTCCCAAAGATTTGTTTATGGAGGCAGAGGCTTTGAACCCTCCCCGTCTTTTTAGTTCAGAGGCTGTGAGGTGGCAGCTGCTAATGTCAATGCTAATGATGCTTCTCCAACACCTCTGCACTGCCAGCTCAGGCTGAGGCCAAGGTGCCAACAGTCATGAATTCTCTGTTAAGTGAGGTGAAGGTTTGGGGATAGAGGCACTGTTTTGTTGTTTGTTTTTTTTTCCAAAATGATGGACTGCTTCATTAATGTATTCAAGGAAAACAAAGATGAATGAGTTGCTAAGCATTCGAGTTGTTGCTAGAGAGAGTCTGTATTTTCCAGCTAGCATGTCAACACCGAATTAGCTTCCAGAAGCCCCAGGGACAAAAACACTTGGGAGCCCCTTTCTCGCTGCTAAAGAAAACCTGAAGAGTGAAGCAAAGCTGCAGGGAGAAAGAGACACATATCATGATAAGGACTGCTCTTATACTGAATGTCTGCAGCTGTGACCTACATCAGGCTCCTCCTCTTGTGAAGGATGCAGCCTGTCTTAAAAGCGGCTGAAGGTCAGCAGGCTGAACCTGCATGTCCTCCCAAATTACATATTCTACAAAGGATTCATCTTCATTGTCAGTTCATGCCTTTGGCCGTCTTGTCATAATCAGCCACATTAGCAGTGTTCACTACAGTGTGGGGGTGGGTTGGAGTAGAGCACCACTGTTCACCATTTGAGTAGTCACAAAAGTTTAAGGTTCAAGATGATTTGTGTGTCATTGTACAACACAGGGTTGCATTACGAAATGAAAGTTTTTGACATAGATAGAACATAGCATGAACAAGTTTACTGAATTTGCGTCAGGGTGAATGTAAACAGCAGTAACAAGATGGTGTTGCTACTATGGCATATTAAAATCTTGATATCTGGGAAGCCCTGTCCATCAACTTTGACTGAATGTGAGCACCAAGCATCAATAATATAAACACAAAATCCACCTCTCCATGTCCTGCAGTGTTCCTGCACTCTGTCAGCTCAGAACAATGTCTGCCCATCCAGTGCAACAGCTTGATGCAGGATTTTGTGGTGGAGACAGGTCTCTGTAAAGATGTAACAGTCTCTGATTTCCCATTGCTTAACTAACCAGTGTCCTACTTGTTTATTTCATTTTCCTGGGACAAGGCATTAGCCAGGAACAACCTTAAATCTAAGACGGATTAGCAAAATTGAGCAAATATTACAGTCGGTCTTCAAAGATCATGGTATCTCATAGATCATAGGCTGTATATCATTGATTGTGCATTGAAAAGTCAGTGGCGGAGGTAGTACAGCCACAGTGTCTCTGCATAGGAAAACAATGTCCAACAAGTGTTCTGACCTTCTGTCACAGTGCATGTTGACCTGCCACCATTATTTGTTGTTAGGTCTAGGAGATTCAGTAACTACTCAACCTTCCAGATATAACCACTACTAACAAGTTCCAACATATGACACATCCCTTGATTGCCAATATCAGAAAAAAGATGCAGGCCTTACCTGAGCCACTCAAATGCTCCAGCATCACCACCTTCGACTGGGTAGTTGTGCCAGTCCGACATCCTCTTGCATCAACAACCGTGCAAAGAACTGGGTGTTGGTTTCAGTTCTTTCAGGTTAGAGGACAAATCTTATGGAAACTAAACCAAAATACTTCAGGGAAAAGGGTTTTCATTCATTGTCCATCAATGTCACAGCTAAAGGGTCCCTTGCTGTCAGCAGCACATCAACTCTCCTCCCTTTTTTTTTTCTCATCTGTTCCTTTCACCTCCCCTTCATCAACCCTCTCACTCGCTCATATAAGATTAGACCTGCATTCTTGGCATTTGAAAAATCAATCAATGGGACAAATGACAACCTGTGGCCTGTGACCAATTTTCAGACTTACATCTAAATCAGGGTTATGACTGGGAAACTCAGATATCAGAGAGTACAGATTTTCTGAAAGCTCTGATATACTGTTTATGACTTGGTAACGTAATAATATGGAAGTGCTTGAAAAGGCAATCAACCATTAATGAATTAACTCTGAAGTCTATCGCCCTGATCTGAAGGTAAAATTGGTCTTATATAGCACCAACGCAGCACAAATGATCGCTAATGTGGTTCTTTGAGACTTTAAACTTTCTACCAGCATCTCACTATCATGTCCTCTTGTCTGTGAAACTTTTTTCATTAGACTTTGACTAACAAAACAGCAAACAAACAGGTACAACACACATTATACATTGACCTCTGTCACATTTTTCTGTCACTCTCAGTTATTCCCTCCTCGTCCTCTATGTCATTGTATTTCCCTCTTCTTTACTGAATGGTCAGTTCAGGCTCTCTGTTTAACTGAGGGAGTCACTCTTCTTACCTGATTCACTGAACGTACAGTATGTTTACACTTTAGTGTCCAGAGTTTTCCATTAAAACCTTTTCTTCAATTTCAAATCACGCTGTGTAGCTGTTGTATTTTAGGTTTCTGAAATCAACCCAACCAGGCCCTGTGCAACTGACTCATATTTATCTTCAGTCAATTTATGTTCTGATTTAACCTACTTTTCTATTCCCCAGTTAGCTCTTCTGTTGTTCACAATTAGTGCCAACACTAACTGGCTCTTAGTTAGCAATTAGTGTCCTCTCCCACAATAAAACACTTCAGTAATAACTGCAGGTCTCGCTCCTCTCTCCCACTTGAAAGATACATAAACACATCAAAGCAATTCAATTAGACGCCCACAACACACAGAACAAAGATTATGATATTAAGCAAATGAGGATGCAATGAGCAACTGAGAACTGCAAAGATCTGCCAGGTTAGGGCACTGTCTCAACTCAACATTTTGGCTTTTCCGTAAACATATTTTAATTTTGTAAGTTTCATGCCTTCATAGCAACAATTCTACAATACGTATTATATGCCAAATCTATGTTCCAACTTTGTGTCTTTATGTTTCAATTTTCAATTTTATTTTACAGAAAAACTACTTTCAGGACCAAGTACACTCTAAAATAAACGTGGATAGCAGAGCAGACAGAGGACACTACTGTATTGTCGACACTATCATCAAATGGAGCAATAATAACCTGATGTTTTGCAGTGTTTCGTATGGGGAAAATTGTCTGACTGAAACAACAATTTAACAAAATGTTCAAATTCAAATTCGGATCTACACTGCTCATACAGTTAATTCACAGACCATGTTGTATCCAGACAGCACTGCCTTTATAGTTGCACCTCTCATTAACAGCTCGCACCCAGTCAGAGAGACTTTGAATTAACATGAAAAAGAAGAGTTATGGGTTAAAACAGCATTTAAAGGTTAACTAAACAAAAAATGTCAACAGATTCACGGCCTAGAGGCAGAAAACCCAAATCAAGAGCCACTATCTTTTTATCCTCCAGTGCAAAATTCAAACACTGAAGCAGTTGGCAGTTGCATAGCAATTAGAACTAGGATAAATCAATACCTCCCAGGATGTGACACAGTGAAAAGGCTTCCTTTCACACAAGCAATGAAGTATTAAGTTCGGTGAAATGGCTGATAAAGCAGAGTGCTGTTTATGTAACAAATGGGAACATAATTATGTGCAGGTAGCACGTTTGCTGCAACAAACCATGGTTCACCTTCTGTGTCAGAGCACTAACTACTGTTGGCTTAAAAAAATACTGACTAAGAAATGGCCAGAATTTGAAGGTAAACTAGAAAAATAAAAATTTAAGAGGGACAAAAAATAATTGTATTTACTACATCCAGTATAGTGTCTGTTGTTGTAGACTAACCTTCCCACATTTTAATTTATTCAAACAAAAGAACACATATTGTTTATTTGTTTACCCAAATAAACTTCCCAATTTGTTGCACATCACATTTCACGATTTGTACAATAGCTAATTAACTTTATATATCATTGTAATTCTCATAATTAGTTTTTACTTGATGGAACTGCTGTTCAGTTCAATTAGTCTGATATAATGGATAGTGCTATGTGTACTGAGAGGTTTTACTTCAAGTTACAAGGTTGGGATTCTGATGCCTAATAAAGAAGCAATGACCTTGATTGGGTTACTGGAACTAAAAAGCCAGTTGTCTCTTGCAAAAACAAGCTTTTTGCCCCATTTTGACACGTCAGTTCTGTCTCCAATGAAAAATGTTGTAGCCCAGTCACCAGGATAAAATGTTGGCAGTTAACACGTCTGCAAATCACTGATACATTCCAATTTGAAAGTGTCATTCGTACCATTCTGTTGTTTCAACAATACATGTCATATTACGTTCACATTACATGTGTATTACCTGACTGTCATATCAGGTGGTGGAGGGGGTGGTGGTGGAGTTACAGACGAGAAAGCTGACAAGCCAACAAAAGCAGTTTGAGCCTGCGTTTCAACATTTGTAAGATTGAAACCACTGGATATTTTTAGGGAGACAAAAAACAATTTCCAGCCATGTTTGTGGTAGTAAAAACTGATCTTCTGATAGGAAGTCAGAACATTTCCAGCCCTGTTTATGGGACGGCAAAGGTATTTTATACAGTGGCAGATGGATGAAAATCACAACAGCAAGTCAGAAAACACAATTGCAAGAGAGAAAACACAACAGCAAGTTGGAAACCACGATTGCAAATTCCAAAAACACAACAACATTAACCAGAAATCACATCATAATTGTGTCAACTGGAAAGGGCAGGACTTTTACCTGTTGAATCTGATTGAGCAGAAGAAGAGAAGCGTACCATAAGAAGTGTTTGTTGCTGCTGTGTGTAAATGTACTTGATGGACAGGCATTGGAAGTAACGATAAAGCTCTGTGTGTAAGAAGAATCGTCAAACTATGATTGACACCCACTAGCTTGAGGCTAAGGCTAATACAACTCCACAGATAGTGTTAGCGATACCGATAGTGATAGTGTAATATAACGTTACTGTAATACTAATACTGAATACTGATGCAGTTCCAGTGTAACATCTGCTGGTCACATACTGTAGTCTGGCATTGTATTCAAACCAACACCAAGGCGCACAAACTGTGCATCGTGCACAGTTATAAATACTGTTTTTACGCACTTTTGGCATGTCACAAGTTAACATACAGCCGAAGTCGCTATACATTATTGCACTGTGTGTAGATTTTGCCCTTACTACACATTTCAGATGATACTAGTGTAATATCTGTTTCTGCACATCATGACAGTTACCAGCAGCAGGGCATGTTGTCTGACAGTGACCCACCACAGACACACACTGCTGGACTCATCAGACTCACAGCAGAAGTGCAGGTTTGTCACCTGCTATGTTAGGATTGCTTTGAGCTACAATGAACTGTTGCAGCCTTTAGTATATGTACTACTACTACTGTACTACTATTACTGTATAACAGCAATATTGCTGTGTATTTGTCTTACAAGTAACCCTGAATCTGTCATGTTTTACAGATCATCTGAGTGACCACGTGAAGCTCAGGTGTTCCTGCTGGACCCAGCAGAGGAGGAGGTTATTGCTTGGCAGGTGTCGTCCAGTGAAAGCCAGCATCAGAAAAAGAATGGCATGGTAAAGTGGGTATCTACAGAAAGATGCATCAGTCTTTTCATGGGATTTGTTGACAGTAAGTCAAAAATCAAATACTGAAATCCCTTTGGCTTCATGACTTATCACTACCCGGACTACTACAACATTAAAATGCCGTGTGGAAGCTAATATGGTAAATTAACACTCTGAGAGAAACCTTCTTCACAATGCATATTTTTGTACTGACACTTAAATAATGTTTTGATGCTAAAACTGTCAGGTTTGAAAGTTTGACTAGACAGCCTTTACGTTCTTTGTATTGTGACATTGCAACTTTAGGTCGAGGGAAGGATGAACGCTTGCTCGGCCTCTGTAAACAGTTTTTATGCACAGGTGAGGTGCACAGCAAAGGTCTGAAAATAATGATCACCCTCTCAATATAGGCCACATTAGCATCACATTAACCTTTAGGGAAGTGCTTGTGTGTGAGTTTGAGCCAGGGCTGGAGGAGAAAAGGGTCAAACTCTTTCTCTCCTCCCTCCCTCTCTCTCTCTGTAATTCCCTCTTCGTCTCCTGCTCTCCTTCTTCATCCGTCTATCTTCAGGCATTTATTTGTCTCCTTGCGCGAAAAAAACAATGCAAGGCTGCAAAGTCTTCTTTCCACCTTTTCTCTGTTGTTTTCTCAAATCTTTTTTTCATTCTCTCTTTTTACAAGGCGAACACCTAGAAGCATATATTTAGAAAGAAATCTGTTACTTTCAGGGGTGTGTTTATGTGTGTTATGTGTTTTTTCCCCTAAAAGGGTTCATTATAGTTCTGATTTATTATTTGGTGTCACTTGTGAAGTATGCAAATCATTTGAATGAAAAGAAGTATAATCTTTGAAGTGTGATTGCCATATTGTCTTATGAAAAGGCTTTTGGCAAAGATCTCTTGTGTTGGCATTATTATATGATGTATAACAATTAAAACCTCACACAACCACCCCTTAAAAATCCTCCCAGTAACTAATTGGAGTGGACTAAACCACTAGTGTGGAAGCTCACAGTTAGCTTTACATACAAACAGAAAAAATGGGCAAACAGATATTTACAGTTTATCCTATTCTGCTCACAAATCACCAAGAAATACAGACAGACACGTTTGCCCCCCTCTTCTCTTTAAACACTGTGGAAGAGAGGAAGTATAAATCAAGATCATTTTGCCTCTGGACATGAAAACAGATAAATGAATAGGTAAGACAATAATATCACAAATGTTTTGGTAACCTTGTGGTTGTATGTAGCTTTGTTGGTATGCTTAGCATACGATCAAACAGCAGACAGTAGGTATGCAAGTTTGTGGTGCTGTTTTTTGCTTTGTGCTATGAGCTGCACACTGATGAATCCTTCCATGTTGCACAAGTACACACATTAACCACATAGCAGGAAATACAACATCATAATATGGAGAATTATCATCACAGTGGTAAAATAGGTTCAGGTGCGTTTTTTTTCCTCCACTTCTTTCTCCCTTGCTTTAGAAGTTCTATCAGTGGTTTAATACGCAAACAGAAAATAATCCTGCTGTTAATCTCTTAGTCAGTCCTTTTGGCTCTTATACCAGCCCCAATTTAATCTGCAGGCAACTGTTCTGCTAACAAGCTGATAAACCAACTGCACACACTACTGTAAAGAGTCAATATTAGTCTTACTGTATATTTATCAAGTGGACAGTTTGCTTTCACAGCAGTTGCAATGTATTATCACGGCATCGCTCTGTCAGGGTAAATGCATGACATTAAAACATCAGGTCCCACTATATTTTAAAAGTATGCCATATCAGAGCCAAATTAGATTGCATGCAATTTTACCCTAGACACAGGCTGTAATTTGACAAATGTAGTGCCATATAATAATGGTCAGACAAAACACAGACAGGCTTTATTTAATATAGTTGCTAATTACAACCTTGTTAGAGCCTTATTAGTCATTCTTAAAGGTTAATTAGCAACACATTACAAAAAACTGTACTGCAAAATAAAACAGAGACCACCTTTATTTCCTACCTGTTAGATCCTTATTAGACTTTCTTAGAGGTTAATTAGCGACACATTACAACAGACCATCTGTTTGGCTTCTATGTACTATATTCTATGCTACACTTCTATACAAACATTTCCAATATGTAGTTTTAAATTGTGCAGCATAATAACTGGCAACAGGATAAAGCACCTACTGTCAGTGTGTTACTACATTTCTCCAGTCTGGTGGGCTGTCATCTCAGCTGCTTGCAGCTCCTCTTTACTTTCGGCTAGCAGAGTGTGTAGTGTCTGTGGGTCTTGGCTAATATCTGGGTCGGGGTCAGTCTCTCATATGCAGGTTGACCTGCAATGACATGACAAGTTTTTTGTTGCTAAATCCACGAGGAGAGCAGGACATAATGAGGTCTTCTGTGCCTGTCTCTCGCTCATACTCACATACGTCGTCCTTTGTTGTTATCTTAAGGATTAACTATCTGAGAGTGTTCGTTTCATTCCACCAGGACACTGACCAAGTCACTAGTATAGCGTTGCAGTGCATGGCGCATTATAATGGATCCCACTCATCTTCTCGCAAGACCTGCCCTTCTCTTCCTCTGATTGGTTGGCTTTGTTGGTTACATTTTCTATGCTTGACTTAAACTGTTAACTCACACAGCAGCTCTGGTATTGTCTGTTTTACCTTTGTTTGTAGCCGCAGTAGATGAAGAAGTAGTTGAAACTTTGTCAATGGGTTACTTTGTGAGAGATGGCTTGCTCATTTGTAAATGCTGTATCTGATCTCAGTAGTGTGTGAGCCATTTGAATGGGTTTAGGTTGACTGTGCGGCTTCCCCGTACAAAGGCTGGTCACAAGTTTTTGTTGACAGTGATGTTTGCATCCACTCGGTTTCCTGAGGTGTTTCCCTTGCTTAAGATTACAACACCAGTCGTTAAAGCGTTTTGTCGAAGTTCTTTTCATTATTTAGTTTTCCAAAGGTGGTACAAACAGACCAAGGTTCAAACTTTATATTGCGTGAATTTGGTCAGGTGTTGAGGCAGATAAAATTTGACACTGTCATTTCAGTGCATGTCACCCTGAGAGTCAGGGCACCCTTGAGCACTTTCACCAGACAGTGAAGACCATGCTGCACACTTACTGTCTGGAGTTTGAAAAGGACTGGGATGAGGGGGTTCACCTGCAGATGTTTGCCATTAGGGAAGTGGTACAGGAGTCTCTTGGGTTTAGTCCATCAGAGTTAGTGTTCCCTTGAAGCGTTTGAGGGAGAAGTGGTTTTGTGAAGGGACAGGACAAAGTTTGCTGGACTATGTCAGTAACTTCAGGGTAAAACTGTGTCGAGCTTGTGAAATAGCTAGTGGCAATCTTGAGGCAGCACATGTCAGGATGAAGGGATGGTTTGACAGACATGATAAAAGTAGAGAGTTCATGCCTGGTGACAAAGTTCTGGTGCTTGCAGGCTTACTATTTTGGCCCCTACTTAGTTCAGGAGAAGGTCAGGGACAGAGACTAAACTGAAACTGCCTCTGTCACATTAACATGTTAAGATCCTACTGTGAGGGGGAGCTGGCTCAGTTGGATGCAAAGTCCAGTTCAGAGACAGGTGACCCCTGTGGCGCTGTCCGGTGCTGAAGTTGCAGCACAGTCTGTTAGCCTGGTGGTAGTAAAAGTTGTGGGGGAGCTGTCCAGTGCTGAAGTGAGTGAGTGGGTTTGTCCATGACACTGGCTAAGGGAAAGCTGTCAAACTCTGAGATCTCAAGAAACCTTCCTGCTCGTCTGTCGCATCCCTCTGGGCCACACCGCTTTGACTTAGTTCAGTTAACTGAGTCTATAAAAACACTGTTTGCTTATCTTCCATCTCAAAGATATCTGTTGAAGCACAATATTGATGTTGGTGATTCACAACCAGGGTTTGAGCTACATGGGAGCCAATGGGAGCTGAGCTCTCATTAAAGCAGTAAAATGACAGATTAGTGGGGGTCTCTAATACAGCTGCTGTGTGTTTGTGTGAAAGTCATGGATATGCACGACATAATAAAGAGATGAATGTCACTAGTAAAGGCAATATCCCGGACTCCCTTACAAATCAAGTTATTTTAAGAGTTGTTGCATCATGAGCAGAAACTTAATCAATTTTGTGAAACAGCCATGGCAAATTTTAATTCATTGTTGTCTTAATGTAAATTCGCCATTAAGTACAATACATTAAGTCATCATCTTAAGCAGCAGGTAGAGTTTATGGTGCAACACGACATTGCTGAGCCCAGCTGTAGTGTATGGAGCTCCCCATATCTGCTTGCTGATAAAGCTAAGGGTGAGGATCACTTCACAGAGTTTGGAAAAGTCAACGGTTCCTGTGATCGTTTATATGGATCATAATCCCCTTGTTTTCCTGCATAGAATGCGTAATAAAAACAGATGTTTAATGAGTTGGGATTTGTACCTACAGGCTCTCAATGTGGATGCTGTCAGACAAGTCCGTGGCAGGGATAATGTTCTGGCTGACGCACTGTCGGGCCTGTAGCCTGCACTTTCACTGAACAATGTATCGAGAGATGATTGTGTAAATCCTGTGTTAATCTTTGTTCAGTATCTTAGGGTGGGAGTGTTACAAAAGTGAGTCAATCCCCATTGACTCCAATATTAAAAAAGTCCAACTTTCCAGCAGAAATAAAAATGTTTTCAGCCTGGCACAAACAACGGTTTTGGTCTCTAGCTAATTTTTATACAACTCACTTGCTTATATTGTATTGAGGTTTGAAGTTATGCATAATTAAGGATGTGAGTGCTTTAAGTGACAGCTAGCTGCTAGCTATCAGCAACTAGGTTTCATTTAGCCCACCTAAGCTCCAGTTCTTCGCCCATTTTTTTTTTTTTTCGAGTAGGCACTGCCAAGATGGTGAAGACTACAGCCACCACACTGAGATTCAAAATGGCAGCTATGGGCATCACAGACATGTCCATGTATTATACAGTTTTTGGGAGAAACAAAACTTCCTGTTGGCTATATTGTTATCCATAGCTAAGAGGTGTAATTTGTGTTTTTTTAAGTTAAGAGGGTCTAAATATGTCCTTGATGCTGCTTCGTCTCCCCTTTAAAAAAGTAATTACAGTTCATCTCTCTCATCAAACTCTGACTGAAGTCACATGCCAGTCTCAAATACATGTACATACATTCTCTCTCTCTCACACACACACACGCACACACACGCACACAGTCAGCAGGGGATGTCAGGGTGTCTCTAATGGTGTGATGAACTGTCCCTGTGTGTCTGACTGACAGCTCCTTGCTGGCAGTAAATATTGGATTCATGAAGTACAGTATCTGGCCCGAGGCACTGCGGTGTACTGTGTATATTGTTGTGTGTGTTACTGGTTTGGCTACCTATATTATGACCTGCTATGGACTGACTGGATTACAACGCAACCAGTTATGGATGATTGGATGATGATGGAGTTGAAGAAGCATTTAAAGGAACATGCCAGCAAATTAGGGAAACAGGCTTTTAATTCACTTTTTTTGGGGGGGGGGTCTTACCCAGAGTAACTTGAAAAGATGGATATCAGTTTGACTGTATAATAAATATTGGACGGAGCCATCATAGTATCACCCATTGGTTTATGGGCTACGATATTGAAGCCTCAGGTATGGCATTATGGCCGTTGCCATCTTGGTTTGTTGGAACCAGTAGTCACCATATTTGAGTGAAGCTGCGGAGGATATCCTGATTGGATGTGACTGAGAACCCGAGGAAAGACTGTGGTAGTCACCTGTCAATCACATGGTAGCCACAAGCATAATCTACTTTGATTTGTATTTTACTTAAAAGAGACCATCACTATGCCCCCATCCACTGAAACACGTTTAGCCTATGATAGAGATGCACTCATCAACACTGGAAAAGGAAGTTTGGTGTTTGGATTGATTGCAGCATACTGCAAGAAGATCTCCACCAGCAGCATCTGTCGAGCGGCCAGTCAGACCAGAGGTACAAAAGGTCAGGGAGAGAGGAAAGAGAGGCCGATTCAGAGCTAAGCTGACCCGGTTTGAACCGAGAGCTGTTCCTCTACCAAGCCTCCTTCTAGCTAATGTCTGAGAACTGTTTTACCAAAATTCCACCAGCATGTTCAGATCCCCACCAGAGGAAAACATATCCTGGACCATGTAAGGACCATTATGTATGAAAATGCTTTAAAAACTAATTTAATTTCTCTGAGAAGCTGATTGGCAACACAAAAGCACTTTTTCACTGCAGTCAAAGCTCCCTCACTTGATAGGAAATTTACAGTCGGGTTTATGTTTACATCAAAAATTCACCTTTTCTTATCCGTACAAGCAGTGACACTATGAGGTTTAAACAATTTCAGAAGAAAATTAATTATATTGGCGATTAATTAATAATGTATTCATGTGTTTTGTAGTGTTGCCACTGGGGCTAATTTCAATTATTTAACCTCGAATAGTTGAATTTCCTGCCAGCATTATTTAAGTCTTATCTAAACCTACAGAAATACTTCCTAATTTATTTGTTGATTAAATTTTGTATCATTAATTGGGATTTCCAGATCAACTAACTAGCATCTAAAGCAGTCAGGCAAATGTAGTGGATTAAAAGTAAAAAAAGGAAGTGCCTCAGAAATGTATTGGAGTGGAATATAAAGTATCAGAAAAGGAACCGGGGGAAACACATAAAAAAAACACAGATCTCAACCTTACGATTTGTGCTGAATGAAATGACATACATACTCTTCCTCCTCCTCTTCTACATGTTCTATCCACCTCCTCCCCCTTTGTCTTCCTCTCTCTTCCTCTCCATTCAAATGCCAAACAGACACACACATCATAATGTATAAATCAATGCAATAGATTTAAATATTCATCTTGCCCATCTTTCATACGTTATGAGATTTATTCTTTTCAGTTCCATTCATGTTGGTGTTCCCGCTGTAACATCTCTTCATACTCCATCAGCTGCTTCTCGACACAAATTCAACTCAGCATTGCAGTTTGGCTCACAGCTTATAGTACATTTTGAATCTTTCATTCTCACCCTACTTTTATGACTTCTCATAACATCAGATGCAAATTCCAAGCCACCAATTCAGTTTGGCATTAGCTTTTCAACAAACATACTTTTTACAGCCGGCAATGCACATTTAGCGTCAGCTTTTCAACAAACCTTAAATGTCTCACATTTTTCATATATTCTTGACATTATTCAAAGTTTTTTATAGCCAGCAATGTGCATTTGGCACCAGCTTTTCAACAGCCAGCATTCACAACCGCAAGTTCTTCAGAATTTGCCTTTTCTAATTAGTCTTTGTTGTCCGTCACCTGCAAACACACAGAAAAGCTAATGGCAACACTTAACTACAGTGAAGCCCAATGTCATTCTTCAGCTCGATCCAAGTAGAATTTAAGTGTGTGTGCGTGTGTGTGTGTGTGTCTTCATCGTCCCTCCTCTCTCCTCCCTCCCAGTTTTAAGCCCAGCGCTGAGCCACTAATGGAGGACAAGCCTGTTAAAGCAAAATGCCACGCTTTACTGGCAGCACACCAGGGACACACACAGACTGGAGAACTCACACACAAACACACAGACAGACAGAAAAACACACACACGTATTCATGCAAAAAGGCAACACAACCAAATGCACCAAAAGCAGCACACATACACACAGATAAATACTTGGGGAAACAACAAGCATTCAATTCAATAATAGGCGACTCAAACACTAAACACACCCTCTCACACATCCCAGTAGAGTACACCACCATAGCAACAGCCTGCAAACAGCTAATCTTTTCAGTGATGCAGCAGCCGTCTCTCACTGTGAGCAGAGCCTCCAATTATACCTTCATTTGTTTGTCAGTTGTTTTGAAGTCAACATGAAAACCAGCAGAACAGCAGCTTGACCAGTTTACAGTCGAGAACAGCATCAGACCTCAGACCTGCTGTGGACAACATGATTCGGACCAGACATGCCACATTATTTTTATGCATCTGTATGGTGAATTGTAGAGATACAGTGGAAACAGAATAAAATGAGCCCTCATCTATCTGCATCGCTCTCATGTTTCAAAGATGCAACAAAACAAAAACAAGATTTTTCCCTTTTCCCTTTAAAAAAGAGTCAACCAACTTTCTCCTTCATTTCATGTCACATGCTTGCTGGGTGCTTTTGTACTGACTGTAGACGTCGAATTTCAAAAAAATTTCCAGAAGAAAATGCAAATGAATGCTTGTTCTATCCGCTACCATTATGCTATTATTAGTTGGATTGTCGAGATAAGCAGTACACTGAAAAAAAAAAAAAAGAACTCCTGTCGAAAAATCATTATAATATTTGCAGAGGAAGAAACGCAACATGTTTGTTGCATGTATTAATGGTTATATCAGATCTGTGTGGAGCAATGAGGAAACTGCGTTAGTCTCCTACTATATTTTATCCTGGGCTTAGCGCCACCCAAGACAATTGTGATTGGTTAAAAGAAATACAAACAAGCCAGAGTTTCTCCCTCCCTATAGCCGGATGTCAATTAGTGGTGCCAGACCTTTCTCCAACTCTGAGGAAATGGATCTGGTTTTGCGAGTCTTTAATTGACCATCTGTAAATGTGTCTCTCAGTTGGGTCTTGTGTTTTCAGTGAGAATACACATCATGACCAATCAGTTTATCTGTACAGCGTTACCTTAGACGTTTTACATGATTAAAACATGCAGTAAGAGGTAAAGCTATAATATATAAGAATTCCGCATTGAAATGTCTAAAAACTACTTGATCTCTGTTATATATCTTGTTGAGTTGCAAACTTACATTATACCAAATATTTGCAACAATGTTTCCAGAGAAATCCACAAGTTTACTAAAGGTAACGGTGCATTTCATTTGGACCCCCATCGCTACTTTTAGGATAGGTAAGACAGTAAATGAGACTCAACTTAATGTGAATAAAACTTTAAAACATTATGTCATTTGTGAACATTTGAGCCTGAGTCAATCTGAGTAGATTTTCATTAGCAATTGTGGTTGCTTAATGGTGTGTTCACCAACAGTGAGTTTTATTCCAGGATCATTTGTGTTTATCTCTGGGTGTGTATTCCCCCAGAAGGTCTAGCACTGATTCTCTTCCAGAGCTAGCCAAGCTAGCAGCTGCAGAGGCTCCACTTTGCACTACCCACACAACCTTCAGCAAATATCTTTTGTTTTTAAAGTACAATCATTCATAAATGTAACATTAATAAACCACAAAATTGCTTGCCACAGTAATAAAAAACATTTATTTCATTCTTAAACGTTTTAAGGACGTTTTACAGGATAGTATTTGTGTAGAAGCTTAGTTGGCACCTCCTTTATCTAATCTGTGATGAGATATCACTAAGAGTGTCACTAGGGTGAACTAATGAGATATCAGTAGGAAGAGGAACACCTTTGCATAAAGCCACAGAATCAAAAGGGACTGCTTTCATCACAATATCAGATTCCTTAGTCAAAACTAGAAAATAAAAAATGTGAGATAAATTCACTGTGTGACATTAGATGTCCTTCTAAGTTGAGCAACTGTGAGCCGTAGTTGCCCCAGTAAACACACCAACACGACTGGCTGTAGCAGCTGCAGTTTCTCTGGGCTCGATAGCTAGAGTTGGCAGGCCTGGTGGTAGAGTGGCAGCAGGGCAGCCCGGCGGTAGCAAACCCAGAGACACTGTGACAGTGAATAGCAGCTCCAGGGGATTAGTGACCCCGACAGGACCAGCAGAAGACTGAGAGAGGCCAAAGAGGCTGGTGTGTTTATCCGCATAACTACAGTTCATAAACTGCTGAAAAGAGACATTACCAGAGCTACTGTATGAGTAAACAGTTTGAGACAAGCATAGAAAAGACAGCCAACAAAGCCAACCAATCAGAGGCAGAGTAGGGCGGGTAAGATCCTTAATAATGTGTCAAGATCTGCTGTCACTCACTTTCGCTATCGTTCACTTCCTCTTTGATCGAAGACCCAAAACACCCTGTGGCCCCGGTTTCGTCACTGAAGATGTGTCCAAGTGTTTTCTAGAACTAAATAAAATTAATGATTTAATCATCATCAGTTTGATTTAATCTAATTTAATAAAATTAAATAAATATGAAATAATTTGGTACAACCATAAACAGATGTAGACAGTTTGGATGATGTCTGCCTTCTGTAAGAAATATAATTACAGCTCCAAAGAGGACAGGCTGTTTTTGAAAGAAGGAACAAAAAAGTAGTTCCTTCCATTTTTATTACAAGCCTGGCCAAAATGTATTTCTGCATATGACATAAGACCCCAGGGTTACACCATTTTTCTATCAGTCAGATGTAGGAAACTAGACGATGGCAGAGAATAGAGATAGGACAGAGAACAGAGTAGTAGGAGAGAGGGAACATGATATGAGGAAGGAGGGAGGGTTTCAGAGACACAGCAGTGTGTTAACGGGAGCCAAGCATGGCAAATTGGACCGAATTTTCCGCCTGTGCGATTTCAATACACAAACGCAGGCGTACATAACCATGCTTAATAAGTGTCGGGCTAATGCATTGTATAATCTCCTCTAAATTAATATGTTAGACACAATTGCCTGGTAATTAATTCCTGTCACAGCATATCCAAATGAGAAGATTTATTCAGTTCTGTCAATCATAAAACCCTGGAGCCTGAGGCAGATTATTGCCCAGCACGTCGTGGCCATGTAGTGATGATGATGTGGTTATGTGTGGTAGTATATGTCTGCCATATATAAACATCCATTACCTGGACCTTTAAAAGGGCCAGTGACGATAGCTGGTCATCAAACGAAGGTCATTGTGATGACAGGATGAAGGGAAAGGCAACAGTCTTTTGTTTTATGGCTTCATAAAGAACATAATGTCTCCACGGGCCCCTTAACCGTCCAACATCCACCCACCATTCAGTTTCATGGCTGTTCCTTTCCCACACTTGCCTGTCTCCCTTATTGTTTCTTGGCATTCCGTTTAGGAGAAACTGCAGCTACATTACAACCCACACAAACACTTGGATGAACGCCCACAAATTTTTACTTCTGCAATTGGAGTTTTAAATGACTTGTGCCGCAGTAAGTGTATAGGGTATAAATGGATATTACATTCCCAATGATTAATATTGGGAGAGTTATGAAGCTTACAAACTATGATATGTGCAGTTTTTTAATATATTATATGCACATTTCCAAAAATATTATTGTTACTGCTTCTTGGCTCATGGTTGGCCATCTTTAGTAAATGTTTTCTCCCTATGCATCCTGCACAGTGGATACATGAGGTCTCATGTATTTAGAGACACAAAGATGCATCAAGTCAATCCCTCACTTGAATTATCAAAAATCAGTATAAAAACTCTTAATTTAGAGTAAAACACCTGACTACATTTGACTACATTAGCTTTTTTTTTTTTGCCTTTGATTACAAAATTGTTTCAAGATACCATAGCTGTAGGCAAGACCAGTAGCTACAAATGTGTTACTATGGGTACCACTGTTTTTCTTGCCAAAACCCACCCTACTTTCGGTGGTTCAGTTGGTTTGGTTTGACACGAAGAGGTAGATTGGTTAGGGTGACAGTAAAAATGCGGTGCCCAATAGCTCAGTTGGTGTGTCAAGTGTGTGTGTAAAGTTGTGTTTGTCTATATGCCTATTAGCTAAAAGGGGGTGTGGTAACAGGAGGGGACTTTCACAAAAAAAACACGTATCTTCTAGATTGATTCCTAGACTTGGACAAAAGTTTGTGAAAAGTTTGGTCACGAGCTGAAGGACACCTGATTACCTGTTTATGCCAATTAACCAAAAAGGGGTGAAGCAGTGGGAGTGGCTTATTACAAAAAAGGTGCATAACTTCTAAAATTCCTTAGCGTTCCTTTTATGACTGCTTCCCCTTCTTTTGGTCAATCAGTTCATTGGTCCACAAAGCTTTGTCCACCCTATAGCGACCACTATGTTTTAGTTATGAAGCTGAAATCTCACATGAAGGTCAAGTGTTTTGCGAGATTGTGTGCATGGGAATGCATGAACATATGGATGCCTGCATCTGTCTAGTTGCAGATTTTGTAAATTCATACTTGTTTTGTTTTTTTCTATGTAAACAGTCTTTAAGGAAAAGAGAGAATATCAGACAGAATGCAGTTTCTGCACACACAGAGCTAACGACATTTCACTTTTCAACTATTGAAAACACACACACGCGCGTACACACACACACACACAGGCCTGCAGGCGTGTGGTTTTTCTTTATTAAAAACCAGAAAGCGCAATTAGCGGCAGAATATGCTTAACCCTGTATCACTCCCTCAGCTCGAGGATATATTGCTTCCTCCTCTCCATTATTAAAAATATCACAGACATGAGAGGAGGGGAGCAGACGGGAAATATCACAACCACATGTTTAGCAAGAGGAGGTTGGGAAATCTGTTTTATTTAGTGGTAGGAAGGCAGGTGTTACTTTGTGCTTGTTAATGGGAGACTGAATGCATCTTTGTCTATCTGCTGTGTGTGGGTATTTGGGATGTTGTGGATGTGATGCAATGTCTGTCTGTCAGTGACTGATTCTGTTCAGATATTGCAACTCTGACTACGGTAGAAGTAGAACTAACACGTATGCATAAGTAAATCTCGATAATTCTGACGCCTACATTAGAAGATTTTTTACAAAAATGAATCTACAGCACTGTAAATTTTTTAGTTAATACCCGGTAAAAATTACCAGTGCATAATTATATGATGTGTTGGTGTGTTTAAATGTTTTAATAATATATCAGATGGACCAAAGACATTTTTCCACTAATTTCCAAAGTTATATTATAACAGGCCCTCTGAACACTTTTTCAATTGTTTCTGATTGTTGTTACTGTGCTGTGTCAGAGTTGTTCTGGAGTTATTTTCAGGCCTTTGGGTCCACAATGTTGGTCATGGTTCACAGCTTGTGGTTTAACCTCTGTTTCTTTCAGTCGTACAGAAATTTTATGCTGCAACCTGATGTGCAGTTCAGTGATCCAGCTGTGACTCGGACAGCATTACATGGTCTCTGTGTCGCCTCCTTCTGTCAGGGCCAGAGAGACAGATAGTGTTTGTATGTTGACCACCTTTTGACTCAGGGTTACATTCACTCCATTCTGTAGGGAGGAGGACTTTGTGTTTCTGATGTAGTTTCTACGAGAAAGACCAGGCCTCAGGCGTGCCACAGGGTCCCACTGAGCTCAGTTGGTTTAGTTTGTATATCGAAAAAACTTTTTTAGGCACACTTGAAGTTGAAGTATGACATTTTTCTCATTATTGAGTATATTTGCATGTATGTGCAGTTATATCCTAAGTAGGGCTGTCACAATATCAGGTATTCACTACCTGATACCTTGGCCAACCAAATTCACAATGGTGATAATTACAACCCCCAGAAAGACTTTTAAAAAGAGGTCTAACATAAAAAAGAAACATAAAATGTATTTTTTTAAAAACCCCGTACAACCAGAAGTCATCCAGAAATAACCCAAACAGGAAAACAAAAGGCTGTTGGGCCGGCTATAATGAAGAAATGGAAGGGAAGCCACACAGACTAGCCTACAGGGGACCGTTGTAGGGGCCCTCTACCCTAACAAGACATTACCTTACAAGACTTAACTGCACAGAAAATAAAGCTGTAAAAAAACGTAATATCTGACTGAGAAAAACAGTTGAAACAACCAGAACTAAACCACTGTCAGCCAGTCTCCAGACCAACTGCTGCTGCCAAGCTGGAAGGTGGAAAGAGAGAGAGCCAAGGTTTCTGTCCCCTCTTTATTTATTTATTTTGTGCCAATTATTATGGAGACAGCTAGAGAACATGAAAGGAAAGGAGGTGAAGAGAGCAAGGATGACATGCAGCAAAGGGCCAAAGGTTGGATTTGAACCCTGCAGTGAGGACACAGCCTCTAACAAAAAAATGGGGCACACACTCAGCTGAGCTACTGGGGCGTCCCCTCCTGTAAATATTGTTTTTCCTCAATCGGAGCAGACAACCACACAGGAACACTGGGTTGTTCAGGTACTGTGTATGATATTGCATATACATGAACAGAAAGTTGCAAAAACTGACAGGCTTATTTCTTTCAGAATCAGAACTGCTTTTATTGCCAAGTAAGTTCACATATACAAGGAATTTGCTGTGGTCTGTTGGTGCAAAACAATGAACAATACAAAAAATACTTAGAAGACATAATAAAACTATAAAAATATAAATAGAGTGTGACCAAATTTAGAAGACTGTCCAGATTTGTCCAGTAGTGCAAAACGTTTGCCCTAAACTATGCAAGGTTGCAGTAGATAGTGAAATTGCAATGTGACTAAAACTTATGTACATTAATGTAATGTAAGTGAAGGGGAAGGGAGGGGGTCAGTGTCAGTGGGGGTCACGGGCCTTGTTGATGAATCTAGTTTCAGATGGGAAGAAACTGTTCTTATGGTGAGAGGTTTTGGTCCTGATGGACCGCAGCCTCCTGCCAGAGGGGAGAGTCTGAAAAAGAATATTATAGCAATTTTTAATGGAAATTTAAGGGACACACATGATGTTAGCATCAAAATAAATCGTTCCTGTTGTTGTTGTTCTGCAGACAAAATCATACACTGTGGCTGGTTGAGGGATGCCTATTGTTGACCTTCTTATACAGAGTCTACCTGTTATTAAGATTATTTATATGATGATGATGAGGTACATTTTGACAACTAGAATCAGGACAGTCAAAATCACAAAGCCAGAGAGATTTTATTTCTTCTTTTTTTTTAAACAGAACCAAACTGTACGATAGGGAAAATACAGTGATGTGAATTTTATCATTCAAGTCTCACTGCAGAGCTACAGCTCATCTCAGCCATATACTGTAAAATTATCTTACTCTCTCTGCAGCGTTTACATCTTTTGTTGCCCATGTGTCTCCATCCATAATTTTATCTGCATAATTCCACTGTCGAATCCTAAATTATTTGACAAAATACTTTAGAATTATGATTTCCTAGACTCTAACCACACTCTTCCTGTCATACAGTGTTTTGTCCTAACTCGACTGATATGTGCTCCTTTTGTTATGACTGAATAATGTGTATGTTGATGGAAATAGTTGTAGGGTGTAGGGTGTTTTCCCCATGTCTTTTCCCAGCTGTAGCAGTTTCCTTTCCTCTACAGGTTAGAATAGAGCGCGAGGATGTCTTGCATTAAACATACTCAACATGCTGCCATCCTGACAGCAAAACACTCTGAATGCCTCAGATCTCCTCAGTCAACCCCTCACATACTGTATCTAAACAGTCTTTCCTCCAACTGTTGGTTTTCTCGAGATAGAAATCATTAAAATAGAATGTGAGATTTGTAAAAGAAACATTCACACAGCCCGAGGCTCTGCACCAACCACTGCAACTGAGGAGGGCTCCTGGTTGTGTGCTGATATCTCTTGAAGATTAAAAAAATGATTCTAGTTGCACCTGAAAAGATACCGCAGTAAGCAGTGATCAGAAACCAAAACCATGCTGCAGCTTTAGCAAGCATGCTTCTCACACCCAGGATAGGAAAGGATGTAATGATAGATATGCAAACATGAATGTTATACTAAAAACAGCATCACAATGGTTTTATGAGTTTATGGGACTAGTAGCAGGTTATTTCTACTTGACCGTTCATCCTACCTCTGATTATTTTACATTGATATGGTCTTATTTTCCTGTGTGTCCAATTTCACTTCACTGCCACCAGGAACACTGTACAGTATTTTGTGATTATAGTTAAAAGCAGAGGTGGGCAGAGTAGTCAAAAACTGTACTCAAGTAAAAGTACTGGTACTTTTCATTAACAGTTACTCAAGTAGAAGTAAAAGTAAAATAACTACTTTAGTAAGAGTACACATGTACTAACTAAAAAAGAGGTACAACATCAGCACACTTGTGTTTTTTCCCCCAAGTCTTATTTGTTGCACAATCTCACAGGAATTATTTCAACAACAGATGGCGTTCATCAGGTAAAGAAGTGAACAGACACCTATATTTAATTGTGACACACTAACACATCATCTTCTGATTAGATAATCTGCCTCATTTACACCAGGACAATATTCCCAGTCTGTATCTCCCAAATATGATCACAAAATATTACATTGTTATACACTATTATAAATAGTTTCTTGTTACCTTCTTTGGTTGTTGACTCCTATTTTATATTATGATTTGGCAAATAAATCAGCAGAGCTTGTGCATAATAGACTGTGTCTGTTATGTCAAAAAGTAAATATAAAGACTTTCCACATGTTACAGTGTCCTTACAGTTCAATCATTCCAGTACAGACGTCCCAGTTCCCATCACAATCAGGTGTGAGTCCCCATATCCAGGCCTGTCCAATCACATGAAGACAATTAGACCACAGAAGTGGTTCAATGGTTTTATTTATGTGAAATAGGAGATAATGTGCCTGTGATTAGGGATATAACAATAACAAAAACTCACATACGATAACATCACAATATATAGTCCACGGTACGTTTTTTCTCATGATATTTAAAAAAAGAAAAAGATGACTTGAACAACAACCTTTTAATAATAAATGTGATGTGTACAGCATTTATTATTTGTATACAGTTTGTTTTTACTTTTTACTTGAGGCACTTCTGCTTTCCTACTATAGTAAAATAAAAGTAGCCAGCCACAGACCTAAACATGTGTAAAAAGTAGCCATGAATTGTCTTTGGCAGTGAATGATTGGACTATGTACAATTACAAAACTATACAGCAGCCAGTAGCAACCCCTCCCTCCCTCTGGTTGTACAGCGGGACTACCAGGGCACCCAGGGGGGTGTGACACGGGAGGGCGTCCGAGAACAAGCACTTGGCCACAGGTCAGGTTCCTTAACGGAATGTGCATGAATATATAAACTAAAATAAAAGTAACACCATTAGTAGCGCCATTGTTTCCAAATGTAACGGAGTAAAAGTAAAGATTTTTTCTCAAAGAATCGACTTAAGTATACTACAGCAAAACTATTCCAAAAAGTACAATGTGTCCTAAAACATTACTCAAGTACATGTAATGGAGTAAATGTAAGTCTTTACTACCTGTCTTTGGTTAAACACGGTGTCCTTCATACAACCATACAAAAGAGAAAAAACTAATTTTCTGAATAATAATAAATAATAATAACAATAAAGTTAATAATCATGATTGTAAGATTAGAGACGGCATTCTTGAAAATAAATGACTGGAAATAGTAATTTCCATCTTACCATCCTGAACTTCCAGCCCTCATTCGGTGATGGAAACAGTGATAAAATTCCTCTCCTCTACTCATTTTCCCTCCTGCTCACCCTCCTTCTGTCCTTCTCTGTGCCAAAACAGCACAACACAATAATAAGATTACAACACTGAGTGTGTGTGGAGCTGGATAGCAATGCACACATTTTAAAAGGTTGTGTGGTAGACACACACGCACACACACACAGCTTTTATATTTCTCCTTCTATGGTGTTCGGTGGTTTTAGCCAGAAACCGAAAGCATGGAATTATGCTGGAGATCCATTTTACTGTGAAATTTCCTCTATCCCTGTCTCCCCTCACTCTCTTTTTTCTGTTTTCTTTTAATCCTCTTTGTGTCTTTAATATTTTCTCATTTTTTCCTTTCTTTCAATCTTTATTTGCAACAACAGAGGAGATAGCAAGAAAAGGGGAAGGGTTGAGGGTTGAGAGTAGGAGTAATGGGATGAAGTGGAGGATGAGTAGTAGTAGAAGAAAGAAGAGGAGCCGGAGGAATATGAGTAGGAGGAGGTGGACTACAAGGAGGAGGAGTAGGACTAGGACTTACAGCAGGAGTAGGATGAGTAGGACAAGTTGTAGTAAGAGGAGTAGGAACAGAAGGACGAGTAGGAGGAAAAGGTGGACTAGGAGTAGGAGTAGGACAAGAACAAATGCTAGAAGGGGGAGGAGGACAAGTGATCTGAGCAGGAGGACTAGAACTACCAGGACTAGATGAAGGACAAACAGCAGAAGGAAGAGGATGAGTAGAAGTAGAACTAAGAATAGAAAGTTGTTATGACGGCGGTGCATGCAGATGCAGCGGTCAGTAGCTCCTTCAATCTTCACTACATTTTTGATATGATTTTCAATTTTTTTTGTCTCTATGCCCGCTTTGAATACAATAGAGATGCACTTATCAACATCAGAAAAGGAAGTGCAGCAGACCACAAGAGGATCCCTACCAGCGGCATCTGCTGACATGACCAAAAGCGCTGTGATCACCCCAGGAAGAGAGGAAAGAGAGGCAGCATCAAAGCTAAGCTGACCTGACTTTGACCAAGAGCTGTTCCTCTACCAAGCCTCCTTCTGGCTAATGTCTGAGAACTGTTTTACCAAAATTGCTTGGCGCTCAAACGCAGTTAAAGTCGATGGACAGTGTTCACCAGATGTTTAATTTCTGATGCCAAGATGTCGACCATATTATCTGCCCAAAGAGTTCACCAGTGTTTTTATTGTTGCTGTGTACATTCCCCCAGATGCAAATTAAAAAATGCACTGCAGGAATTGTATGATGTCATCTGCAGCAACATGACTAAACGACCGGATGGAATTTTCATTGTAGCTGGTGGTTTTAATCAAACAGACCTCAGAACTGTTTAAACCAAATTCCACCACCATGTTCAGATCCCCACCAGAGGAAGAAATGCACCATGTGTATACAAATATTCCTGGCAGCTACAAAGCCCTCCCACGTCCTCACTTTGGCCTATCAGATCATCTTTCTCTGCTTCTACTGCCTACTCACTCTCAGCTCTATCCAAAAAACAAAAGCCAAAAAAGCTGCCTTTCAGTCAGACGACAAGGAAACATACAATACTGCCAGAGCAAGACTAAAAGCTGGCATCACGGAGGCAAAGAGGAGACATCAGCGGAGACCGGAGAGGGATCTCAACAACTACAGCCCTAAAGATATGTGGCAGGCGATTCAAAATCTCACAGGCTTCAAAAGCAGGAGCGCCCCCATCATGTTTGAGGCTATGTTGCCAGATGAACTGAACACATTTTATGCTCCCTTTAATCTCCTCAACATAGAGGAGCCTCCTCCACCTTCAGAGGACCAGCCACTGTCAGTGACCACAGCGGATGTGCAAAAAATCTTGCTGAAAGTGAATATAAATAACGCTGCTGGTCCAGGTAATATACCTGGCTGTGCAGTAAAACATGTGCTAATCAGCTAGCTGATGTTATTATTGATATGTTTAACATCTCATACTCACAGGAGACTGTTCCCTCCTGCCTCAAGACAGCCACCATCGTTCCTATACCTAAAAAGTCTCCTTTGTCTAGTCTTAATGACCAAGCGTGGATTAACCACCTGGCCGATTGGGCCAGTGCCCGGTGGCCTCCGACCTGTAGGGGGCCTCCAAAACCCCACCAACTGTGGCGTCATCCTGTCTTTGCTTTGCTAAATGAATGAATGAAAAGTAACTTTATTTGCAAATTTAAAAAAAATTGGTTTGCTGGCTGTGTCACAATGAGTCAGGTGACCCTGGGAACTGGATAGCGCCAAGACCGGTTGTACATTAGCAGTAACATACAAACACATAACAGAGACAAAAAGCGGTGAAGCAGCAAAGCATAAAGTGGATAGCATAGAGATCAATGTAAGGAAAAATACATCTGCCATTTTTAAAAACTGGGTTTTCTGGCAAAGAGCCAAAGCTCTCTGTGAGGAAGACAAAGAAAATGCAGCTCTTGAGCCGGACACTGAAGCGGAGGTCCAGCCTGACACAAAGTGCAGCTCCAGCCCAGTTTTTTGTTCAACCAGAAACAGCTGTCAAACTGCCACCACACTCCATTTACAGAGCTGGTAAATATATCTTGCTCCTCTCCTGATATTTTCACATCTAACAGGGTGAATTAAGGGTTTCAACCTAATCAGACTTAGTGACTGTTGGAACCAAAAAAAATATGAGCAAGAAGGTGTCTGAGTTTTAGTTTGTTTATGTCTGATTTAAATGAAGTGTGTTTCATGATAAGAGAAATGAATGTTTCTGCAAATGGAGTCTGGTACATTTGGCGAGGCTGTGGATAAATAAAAAGCCTTACCTTAGTCTTAATAAAAAGGTCTGTCTCTGTAGGGATTCTGTCTATTATTATTTTTTTTTATCTTAGAACAACAATCTGAGTCTGTCAGTGGCAAAACAAGCACTTAATATGGACGTACTGATGGTGGCAATTGTCCACAAGTATTTGCCTACATTTCGGCCCATTTCGCGGCTGGTGGCTGCAGCAGTCTCACTCAGTACTGGACCATTTTTTTTTAAAAAAGGCTGTCTCTCTCACAGAACATTGTTTTCATAACATACAATTCATTAATTTCATCATGCAATAGCTGTAGATGTTTGAATGAGTGTGTGTGTTTGTGTGTGATTGAATAATCTGAATCACGGAACTGTAACAGGAGGGAGTACGTGCTTGGATTTACTATTGAGCTACATGCTGTAGGTTAATGTGTTGATATTGGTGGCCCAGAAAAGTATTGTTGCAATCATTTGGTGTAAATCCTGTATGACAGAAGATATCTACAGGTGTTGTTGTCCGTCAAGCTGTGATCAGAGGCTGTAGCCTGTCAGTGTAAAGGAGGACGAGTACGAGGTGGAGTAGGACATATGGCAGGAGGAGGATGATGACGAGATAATAGGAGTAGTGGGAGCAGGAGGGCTTGGATAGTAGTAGTAGTAGGAGGTGTAGGAATATGAAGAGGGCTAGGAAGGAGACAGTAGAAGGAGGGAGACTAGGAGTAGGACTTTGATTTTAGGAGTAGAAGGAGGACAAGTAGAAGGAGGATGAAGAAGAGTATAAGTAGTAGTAGTAGTAGGCAATATCTGGCTTAAAATATTTGATAGTGTCATCCAGCCCATTGCGCTGTACGGTAGTGAAGTATGGGGTCCACTCAGTCATCAGAGCTATACCCGTTGGGACAAACATCCAACAGAGTCTTTACATGCAGAATTCTGCAGATACATTTTACACGTACACAGAAACACACCAACAAATGCATGTAGAGCAGAATTAGGCAGATACCCACTGATAATTAACATTCAAAAGAGAACCACCTGAAATCCAGCCCCTGAGACACCCTCCACTCCAAAGCCCTCCAAACTCAAGAGCTGAGCCCAGAAAAGAGTCCCCTATGTCAGTTGGTACTGAGGCTAACTGCCCCCTCTCAGACACAGTCTGACCAGCCTCACAACAACACTGCTCTCCAAACAGCAATCAGAGTACAGCAAATTATAACACCCAATATGTGTCAACATGCCACGACCTAAGGGACAGTGAATGACCGACACACACACGCACACACACACGCAGGCACACACACACACACACACACACACACACACACTGTATTTACTAGGGATGCAACAATATTCAATATTTTATCGAACCGTTCAATACGCCCTGTTAGGTTCAACACACAAAGGCAAACAATACAATACAATACAGTACAATACAATACTACAATAATGTTTGCTGTTTAACTTGATTGGATACTGCATATGTTTTTTATGGAAGGCAATTAAGATAAGTGTTAAATTTTTATAATAAGGTTTGTGGTTTGACTATATCTGCTTTTAATTATTTTTACATGCAATATTGCCTTTGCTAGTGTGAGTAGTTTTATATTAAGATATCGAAACCGTACCGTTACCGTGGCCCAAAAACTGATGCATACCGAACTGTGGGAAAACTCTACCAATGCATCCCTAGTATATACTGTATATATAATTTATATAAATCAATCTTGGTGTTGTGTTGGTGTTGTTATTTGTTATGTTATGTCCGAATGTTTGGACAAATGCTTTGGAAACATTGTTGTTAAACTTTAATGCCAATAAAGCCCCTTTGAATTGAATTGAATATAGAAGGAGTAGAAGGAGGAGGATGAGGAAGAGGAGTAGTAGTAATAGTAGTAGTAGTGTTAGTAGTCAAAGGAGGGGAAGGAGGAGGAAGACAGTTAGCAGAAGTAAGAAGACAAGTAGGAGGAGGAGTAGGACTTATAGTAAAAGCAGGAGGACTAGAAGTATGACCATGATTAGCAGTAGGAGTAGGACTAATATTACGAGGTGGACTAGTAGGAGGCAGATGAGGACTAGTACTAGTAGTGGGAGGTAGGAGCAGGAGGGCCAGGACTCATATGATGAGCAGGGGAAGGAGGAAGAGTAGAACTAGGACTACTAGTAGTTGGAAGAGGACTAATACGAGTAGGATGAGGAAGAGTAGAAGTGGGAGGGGGTTGAGTGGGAATAGGAGGAGGACTACTACTAGTAGTAGTAGTAGTTGTAGGGGGAATAGGAGGATGAGGATGAGGGCTACTATTAATAGTAGGCAACAGTAGAAGGAGGAGGAGAATCTGTTGTAGGAGGACGAGAAGGAGGACTACTTGTAGTAGGAGGAGGAGAGCCAGGAGTAATAGTATAAGGAGTAGGACTAATGTTAGGAGGAGAACACAAAGTGGGTGGATGAGGACAAATAGTAGAAGAGGGAGGAGTAGCAAAAGCAGGAGGGATAGGTCTAGTAGGAGGAGGGGGTTGAGGAGGAGAAGGAGGAGGACTAGAAGGGAGACTACTATTAACTGTAGGTAGAAGGTAGAAGGTAGAAGAAGGTGGAGGAGGAGTGTTATTGGGAGAAGGAGGAGGACTTCTATTAGCATCAATAGTAGAAGGAGAAGGAAGACTAGTAGAAGGACTACTATTAGTAGTAGGTAGCAGTAGATGGACGAGGAGGAGTAGTAGGACTAACATTATGATGAGGAGGAAACGTAGGAGGAAGAGGGCGAGGACTAATAGTAGTAGGAGTAGGAAAAGTAGAGGCAGAAGTAGGACTAAGATCAGGAGGAGGAGGAGAACAAATAGGGGGAGGGTAAGGACTAATAGTAGGAGGAATAGTAGTGGCAGTAGGAGGAGGTGGAGGAGGAGGGAGACAACAATTAATTGCAAGTAGCAGTAGAAGGAGGAGGAGGAGGAGTAGTTGTGGTAGTAGTCGTAGTAGAATAATACCAGAAGCAGTTGTAATAGTGTTACAGCCCTGGATCTGCTAACTATTGATAAAGTAGTGGTAAATTTAAAGTAAAGATAAGTACAGGTAGTAGTAATAGTAGGATGGTGGTAGTGGTGGTAGTTGTATATTAGTATATGTAGCAGTCATAGCAGAAGAAGTGTTTGTGGTGGAGTACTGGTAGTGACTGACACTGGCAGTATAAGAACGGAAGAGCGGATGATGTGTCTTTTATACTTTTGTTTCACATTGAAACTCAGAAAGATGTTGCATGTGAATGTGTTAAAAGCCTCTTAGAGGCAATCAGTGGCAGTATTGATCCTAACACACACACACGACTACAAATTACACACACACACACGCATGCACGCACACGCACACACTTAGACTCTTGCCCTCTCCTCCATTTCTCCAGCTCCCTCCTCCTTCCTCTCTTCCTTCCTCTGGTCCTCCAGTGGCAGACTGAGCTGTAAAAATCAATGGGGAAAATGTTCTCGAACAGCCAATCTAGAAGCCATCTGGCCCTCGTTGTCCTCAGAGACCAGCAGTGTGTCCCCCCGGGGACACGCAGACAAGAAGCTGAGAGAGAGAGTCGAGAAGAAGCCCAGGCACACAACAACACAACGCAAATGTTAACTCAATAAAACGTACATCCACAATGTGTGCTACACATCATGTGGCTGTTACATAAGAGGCAGATAGTTTGACACATACAGGAGATAGACAGAGTATCTTATGCTTAATAAATACTTGTTTTAGAGATTATTTTAAGAACATTTGATCTGGCCCTTGAATCATCTGGGTGTGTGATGTGCAGGGACCTGATAACAACCCTGCTGTATGACTTACTACAAAAAATATTCTGATTCTGATTATTATCTGATTATTAAAAATCCCAAATCAACTTGGAAATGTGCGCACACATGGATCAGCTGTTTATCCTGCCCTTTCCACACCCACATTCAAACATAAATAGTCAATGCAAAGCGCTGGATTTGTTTGTGTCGGTCACACTCGACACCAGATTTTGGAATTGAATGATAAGAAAACTCTAAAATTGTGGTAAAAAGTGACCTGTGCAAAGAACAAGAGAAGCAAGCGAGAAACAAAAAGGAAAGGAAAATGAAAGCAAGATCTGAAAAAGAAGGAAAGAAAGAAAGAAAGAAAGAAAGAAAGAAAGAAAGAAAGAAAGAAGCAGGGGGTTGTGTGGAAGAAGAAAATTAAGAATGATGGGAATATATCAAGAAGACAAAAGAGATTAGAAGAAAGTGAAGTGTGTGTGAGACAGTGAGCAGCAGAGAAGCTACAGACTCAACCATCTTGAAGGAGTTTATCAATACTGGTTTAATGAATATTGAAAGTTATATCTGACATCTGATCCTTTGAAAGGCTTTATGATTCTCTATTACAAACCAACAGAGGAATCATCCTGTCTGTCTGTCTGTCTGTCCTCATGGCTCAGGTTGGTATTGAATCAAAATTCAGGGGATCATATTAAACAGATCCTCAATACATAATTGTATACATGAGTGATTAATAAACAATCATTAAAGAAACAGCTAAGCAAACAGTAGTGTAATGCATTGATGAAGGCTCATTCTCTTTAAGACACTACATTTACTTAACATATCTGAATCATAAATCAAATATTTTTTGCGCTCTAAAACTCCTAAAACACCAAAACAAACAAGTATATTTCAAGCTGTTTCAAATACATACAAGTGTTTTATGTCAAGACATTTGATTCTACTAAACAAAAATACCAATTTGTTTGCTAAATAAGTGACTCTCCCTGGGGCAGAAGAGGAAAATGAGCTTTTTAGGACTCATTTGAACACTATAATAGGGGTGGGTGTATTCACCTATGAACCAAATCATTACTGTTGAATCTGCTTAATATAATACAGCTGGTGTCTAGTATGTGACATATATTCTTAAAGATATACTGTAAAATGTAACTTTTCTGCATTAAAAAATGTCTAAAAACAACCAGACCTTTGTTGTATACTGTCAGTTGTGTACTCACATAACCTGTTTCATCTGGCTGCCTGTCACTATGGCTTTAGGGAGAGTCAGAGAGCGAGGCAGAAGTCAGCTGACATGACTACTTAACATGAGTATAATTTTGTTATATACAATATTACCATGTCAGTAAAGACAGCAACTTCTAAGATGCCACGCTACTTTTGTCTTTATTGAAGGCAGAAATTACTTAAAGTGTGTTAAAGTTTCACCAGGGAAGGTTAATTGTTGTCTGCTTGCTTAACCACGCTAGTTGGCATTAGCGGCATTAGTGATTCTGAATCACGATTTGATTCGGAATCAATTCTCATTTCAAAGCAATTCTTGATTTAGTAATTAGTAAAAGAGGCACTATTTCCAGCCTTTTCTACAGTAAACTGGGTGCTAAACCATCCACTGGAAATTAAGATAAATGATCTGCAGCCTTTTTATTTTAAAAAGTTAACAGCGTGAATTCATTAATTTGAAAGCATGTCTGTATGTGAATAATAAAATATAAGGGTGTGTGTGCTGCTGTGTTATTAGCATTGTAAGAGCAGCCTCTCACATTTCACCTCCTGTATCACATCCTGCAATACTTAATGGTAATTTATTTTTATTTTTTTAATGGTGCATTGTAATCACTAGCACTAGGGAAAAGTAACCAGTATGTGACTTAGTAACTTACGTGTACTCAATTAGGATTCTGAATAACTTTTACTTGTAGTATTTTAACAGTGTTGTATGATTTTATTAAAGCAGCCTCTCTGAACTCTTCTTCCATTACTGGCTATTAATTCTCTTTACAGTATACAGCTGATACTTTATGTGTGGCAACAGAAAAAGCTGCTGAAAGTGGATTTATTAGTGCTCCAAAAATGGACAAAAGGGGGGTTGACTCCTGTGAACTGAACAGGTGGGAGGATCGTGTCGAGCTCTTCCCTCCACTGCGTCCCTGCTCTCCGCACAGACATCACCACATGATAACCACATGGAGGAGTCTCTGCGGCGAGGCTCTCACGCCTCAGATAAAAAACAACCACCCAGCATAGTATCTGCAACATCACTGCTGCTTCTGACACTCAGCTGCCTCTTTCTGCACATTCATACAGCTGCTCAGTCTTTACGTCGCTGTTTCCTCAGCTGTGCCCATGGTTTCTCTCCTCTCTGTCTGTCTGTGCAGCCTGTAATGACTGAGAGAGGAATGCTGCTGGTGTTATATACCCCTCTAAAAATAACTCACCCCTCACTGCCTTGTAGGGCCGGACTGACAGCCTCCTGCAGCCAATAGCGTCTCCGCGTCCCTCGAAGCTCCTCCCCCTCCCTAAGTCTCAGCGCCTCCTTAATTGGACGTCAGTGACATCATCAACCCTATTTACCTTATTAGGTCACGCATCAAATTGAGTGACAGGTGGCTCCTCCCCCGCCTCCCTCCCCTCTCGCGCCGGTCGCCTGGATTGCAGCGGGGTCCAGTCTGCTGCTGGAGGAGCGAACCTGGCAACCTGGCAGCGTGTACGGAGACCGATTGGCAATCTGGCAATGCGGAAATAGATCTGGCACCCCCGATCTCGGACCGAGGAGAGAGGCGTGACAGAGCGAGCAGACAGGAGAAGGGATTGCATTGATAAAGATAAAATAATCAACTCTTTCTCTCCTCTTGCCCGTTTTCTTTTTTAATTAAAGTGCTCAGGTGCGCATCATCCGCAGCCGCACCAGCTGGGGTTTTTCCAGCATTTGTTTGTTTTTTATTTGACAAGTGTGAGAAGAGGAAAGAAGAAGAAGAAGAAGCAGAAGAAGTGCGTTTTTATTGTTTGGATTCCGGACTTCTTCACTGACTTTTCCAGTTTTTGCATCAAGCATGGATGTGTTGGCGAATTACAGTATTTTCCAGGAACTCCAACTCGTTCATGACACTGGTTATTTCTCTGCGATGCCTTCCCTGGAGGAGAACTGGCAGCAGGTCAGAGATGATGCGTTTTCTCTTTTTTCTTTAAACTGGATGGGTTAGAAACTGGGGTGAGATACATCATGTGTGCGCTGGTTGCTGTTTTGTGTGTGTGTGTGTGTGTGTGTGTGTGTGTGTGTGTGTGTGTGTGTGTGTGTGTGTGTGTGTGTGTGTGTGTGTTGTAGTGTTTTGCATCACTGGAGCGCTCCGAAGCGGCAGCAGCAGCCCTGTGTGTAGTTGCGTCTTTTTTTTTTTTTCTCCCCCCCTTCGCTCACATGGAGCACGGCGAGGTCCGCTGACAGGAGAAAACACACACACATAGGGGAGGAGTGGGTGAGAAGGGGGAGGAGAGGGGAGAGGAAACAGACAGAGCTTTACGCACCAAAGGTACTAACGAACAGACTGCCTTTTAAAATGCGTAAAATCTGTCTTTAAATGTATCCACACGCCTTTTACTATGAACAAACGCCCCCCTACTATACTTAAATGTTAATTAAACCCCTTGATCATTAATGGAGAAGCAGGAGCATGACGCTGTTGTCCTGTGAAATCCACCATGATGAGATTCAGATTTGAACTAAAACCTAAAAAAGGCTCTAAAACGCAGGTGGTGAAGCTGAAAATGCTGCTTCCACATAAAGGTTGGTATTTTGGAGATGAGAGGTTTTCGGCTCCACTTCGGTTCTGTTCAGGATCAGATTCAGCTCTTCTACCACTTAGTTATCCCATGCACATCTCCCTCATTGACTAAACCAAAGTCTAAAATTCAGATGGTCAACCTTTTTTTTGTTTGTTTCTTTTTGTTGGTTTGTGTTTTTTTGTCCATACTCTAACAGATAAGAGGCTTTACCAGGCAGAGATAAAGTGACATTCAGGGCTCCACGTTGATCTGATTAGGATCAAATTCAGATTATTTGATGTATATACCTTAGTGAAAATGTGAAAAGTTTAAGGGAATTGTAGGATTTAAAACAATTCATTTCCTTTAACTTTCTATTGTGGTGTGAATGTTTTTTTTTTCATCCTGTTACAAACACCAACTCATCACTGAATGAATGAAGGTGAAAGAGGAATGGTTTTGTTTTTCAGTCAGGGCTGAGGATGGAGCTGGTTTTTAATGTGACTGATCCGATCGATAGTCCAGTCCGCCTGATATGTTTGGATTATCACACACACACACACACACACTCAGAGGCCATGGATGGAAGACGGACACATGCCTAATAGCTGTTGACTTGTCCTTAAATAATATATCCACATCTGCCACTGTTTGTTTACAGATAATCCTTCTGAATTATGCATCATCACCCACTATAGAACATTTGGACTCCGCATGAGAGCCCACAGACTGTCTCATAACCTTTATCTGAGATTTAAATCATCACTGTACTTGTATTGAAATGGATTACAGGCAATATATGGTGGTTTTATGTGCACTACAACACATCTGTGGTCTGAGGGGAGAAAAAACAGAAAGTTTGTTTTCACAAAGGAAATGACCAATACAAAGAATTTGTGTGAGGATTTAAAACAGTTTAAGAATCAAAATATGAAACATAATTGAATAACAGACATTCAGAAGACACAAATATTATCCCTGAAGTTTCCCCGTTAAACTTGAGAAATGGAAGCTGTCTGGAAGCCATCTTCAGTGTGTGTGTGTGTGTGTGTGTGTGTGTTTGTGTGTGTGTGTGTGTGTGTTGCCACCTGCTATTTAATGTTCGGTAAACTAATACACCCAAAGTCTACCCTGGGGTCCTTGCATGGGACACCATCTACTCAGGGAGTGCTGTGTTGGTCCACTGTGTGCATTCAAAAGGTTTGTGGACCATGTGTGTGTCTGTGTAGTCCTAACTGAAGCCCTGACTGCACGTCTCCTCCATGACTGTTTTACTGACACAAATTCACACTGCCTCGTCCTACTTTTTGTCCAAACAGCACGTCGTTTCATCCCCTGTAACCTATTTCTTTCTTCTGTCTGTAAGCATATTGTTAATTGATTGAGAGGTTTGATAGAGTTTCAGGTTTTGATGTCATGTCTCATTTTCCACAGAATGGCTGGAAAAGCTGTTCAAACTGATGCCTACAGACAGGAATGTAGACCTGGGGGAAGGCAATTCCACTCGGTTCATCCGCACTTTTGAAATTTGACAGCAATGCTTGCAATACTTGTACTGAATGACAGTACCTGTTTTGTGTGAGTGGCTGAAATGACATGTGGGCAATCAGAGTTTGCTGTTGATTTGGATCCCCATTGGTTGTTACCTTGGCAGTAACTGGTGGCAATGAAAGGTAACTGGGGAGAATTGAATGATGTCTTCTTGAAGAGCCACTTTTTGAAATCCAACCTTTAAAACAGGGGAAACAGCTGGCTAAAATCTAGTTTCCATCCACCAGCTATTAACATTATCAACAATAAATCAAATGTAATTAATGAAGTGACAAACCCACAGATATGTATCGCCAACTCTTGAAGCAGGGAGCCTTTTTAGCATATTAGCTGTGATAGTCCACTGTACACTACCTGCCCACCACCAGACAGCAGACTGACACAATCAGAGACTAGCTGGTGAAGCAAGCTGAACATGTGGCAGCTAAAGGGACAGATGTTTCTGTTAGGAGTTGGTGGAGACCAAAGCAGAACAAACAGGATAGGCTGATATTGCTTCAGGGCTGACATGTAAGAAGGTTTGCTAACAGCTCAGTCATAACCATTTACAAAGGCATGACTTGACGAGGTGGCAGTCTGTCTGACATTGGGAGGACACATTTCAAACTGATGGAATACCTTTTGTTGCCTTCTTTTGGTGAAAGCTAGCAGTTTCCCCCTGCTTCCAGTCTTTGTGCTAAGCAAGGCTAAGGGCATCCTGGGTCCGGTCCTTGTATTGAACACACAGGGATGAAACTAATATACGTTTTCTCATTTGAACCCTGGCAATCTCAACTTCCCTCATAAAAACTATGATAGAGGTTTCCATACTCTCCATTTTCGATATAAGCTCAGTGTTTAACAGTGGAAACTGTTGGGCTATTGTAGATAAAAAAGACACAACTGAGAGGGAAAGATGTGTGTTTTCAAATTTATCTGCACCAGTGGGGACAGTCTCAGAGAGAGAGTAGAGACAAACACCCACACACACCCACACACACACACACACACATGCACCACATGCACCCACGCACACACACACACACACACACATACTGAGACCAGGCCCACCCACATTTTTTCTAGTCTTGTTCCTTCTGTCTCCCTCTATCCCCTTATTCACTCCATCACACCCACACACACACACACACACACACACACACACACACCCACACACAAACACACACACACACATGCTTGGTTGGCATGCACTAATGGAAAGCTATGGTCTGGCAGGACTCATCCTGCCACTTTCGACAGTAATTGGCCGTTTGCTGTCAGACAGAGAAACACACACACACACACACACACACACACACACACACACACACACACACACACACACACACACACACAGACACACACACACACACACACACACACAAACCAGATTTGTGTGCGTCATTTATCTTTCCTGTCTGTCCCTGCATCATGCTCCTGTTCTTTGTTTCCTCATACAGGCTTCTTTTATCAGCTGCTTTGCATCATGACCAAACATGTGGAAAACACACACACACACTCTCTCACTCTCTCTCTCTCTCTCTCTCGCCCCTGTCTATCAGCCTTGTTGTCTCTGACAGTACGAGCCCATGTTCTGCATATAATTGCTGCATCCTTGCAGGTTTGGACTGATGTGGTGTGCTTTAGGAATGGAAAACCCAGACTTCTCAATTAGATATAATCCATTAAGTCCAAAGCAGAGCCCTGCCAAAGTCTGGTGGGAAAAATAGAGAAAACAAAGGGTTGATGGAGGTGAATACTGAAGCAGAGGTGGTTGCTACAGAGTTAACAGACGCCACATGCAGGTAACTGGCCTCATAGCCCAACAGTGCTTTAAACTGGCGCTGTCTCCTCCCCGTCTTGTCTCTTAATTTATGTACTCTGTGAGTCTGTAGTTCTTTTCAAGCTGATTGATTTATTTCCTGCAGTAACAGCACTATGCTAGAACCAACCAGCTGCATCTACTTCTTTCCAATCCTCCAGTATTTCTGCAAAAGAAATGCTCACAACTCATACCAGTCACCTCTGTTTTTCACATTCAATCATCCAGTTCAGAACTGCTGTTGAAAGCCCAACCAAACACAACCAAAACCTTCCCCAGAGAGGTGCACAGAGGGTCATTATTTCCCTTGAATTTGTCTCGTCAGGCAGGGCTCAGTCTTGGTTGTGTAAGTGCCACTACAAGCGCCATCATTTCAAATCTCTGCTAACCATTTCAAACACTACTGCACCTGAATTAAACCATCAAAAAAATAAATAACTCAGCTTAAGTATTTGATTTATGGAGCTTGTTGGATATGCTACACAGCCTAGCAGGAAATACTTCCATATACTGTAGATTAAATTCAGGTCACAGGTCAGGACATTTTTAGAGGTCTTGTTTCCTCTCACTGGAACTACTTGTGTGTTATTATCATCATTACAATTTTTAATCACCCACATTTTCCACTGACTGACTTGGAACTACATGATACATATTAGTACAGTTCAAACCGGTGTGTTGCTACTTGTCTAAGTACCGGAGCACACCTAAGTAGCACTTATGCATGCATACTTGTGCGTGACTAATCATGGGAATATTTTTTCATCAAGCTTATTTGTTATCTTATCCTTTTCTTTAACTTGTGGAAATGGATTTCCATATTTTGCACCGTGAACCTTCTGTAACGGTGCACTTTTGGAGTGGGTGACAACAAGCAAGGCTGATAGTTTATTCAAAGCTGCACTGTAACTTTTGTCATAATGTTTGTCCCACTGTGAATATTTCTGGCACTGAAGCAGAAACTCTTAATCGACTCTGTGCACAAAGCCTGGACATGTCACATTTTAAATTAATATACAGTATGTTAATAATTTGTTGGCTCAGGTCCTAAATGCAGTTGCTGCTTCTGTTCCTGTGCTGTAACTCTAGTTACTTGTTTTGAGTGTGTAGGTTGGTGAAATGCAGCCTGTCTCACACAGAGTAAATGACAGGACGATACTGTACGTGCCCAGCTCGTTACATATACGTCACATAATGTAATGACCTGTGCACGCAAAGCTGTTCAGCTCTGCCGATGAGAAGATGCCAACCTTGGTTCAAAACATGGCATCAAACTAAGTAGTTTCAGCAATTCATCACTTTAATATTTCCACATTCAACCGGAATATGCAAACTATGAACATTTTATTTCCCCACTTGGAGAAAAAATGTGGCAGAGCGGTGCTCTGGCAGCACTGCACCTATGATTGCGAAGCTAACAAGCTCAGTGTGGTGAATTTAGTAGTGCCTAGCAGTGAGGTTGCAGATTGCAACAAATGAAATACCCCCCATCTCATCCTCCCCTACAGTGGCTCAAAACTAAAAGTTGAAAAGGTTAAAACAAAACGCGAAAGGCCCTATGCAGAGCCAGTGTTTGGTTTGTCCATTCTGGGCTACTGTAGAAACATGGCAGTGCAATATGACCCACTCCCTCTGTAGTTACAAAAGGCTCATTCTAAGGTAACAAAAACTCTTGCCAACGCCTAAAACATTGCATCATTTAAAACTACAAAATATAACTTCCTGGAGAAAGATAGTCCAGTACTGGGTTGGCAGCACGGGTTGCTTTATGGTGGGTTTTTGTTTGGTTTGTTTTGGCACTACGGTTAATCATTAAAAACAAGCTCAGTCCTTCTCACACCAATAGAAGAACCAAGATATAGATCATAACAGTAATAACAGACTATTCAGGCTCTGCAGCTTCTTGTGTGTCGAGTGTTTCCCCCAGTCTCTCTTCTCTATGATAACCTGTTAACCTTCGGCAGGGACCACTGCATGAACTGAGCTCTCACTCTCTCTCCCATGTGGCTTGAGGCTAGCCATGGGAAGTTTGACAAGATAATGAATTGCCATGCATGCTGCAGTTTTTCACATTTCACAGCCACGTTACTGTATGTGGAGATGGAGGAAAGGATGGAGGGGTTGGTGGGTGGTGGGAGGATAAGTGGAGGGAAGGATGAGAGAGAAAGAAAACACCAACACAATACATGAGGCAAAATGAATAAGTGCAGGTGAAAGTTAGACCTTTTTTCCATATTTTTCACTCCATCTTCCTTTTGTGCCCATTCGCCATCCGTCCTGTTGCCACAGACACACACACAGTTATGTAATTGTCTGTGGTGCACAGCTGCTTCCTTATAGTCGCAGCAGACGGAAAAAAAGAGGAAGACGACGGAAAAAAACAAAGGAATGGAGAGAAAAGGAGGAAATAGCATCAGAGAGAGAGAGAGATGAAGAGAAGAAGGAATGTAGCTAATGATTATGTAATAACTAATCCAAATGTCACAAAATATACCTTTTCAAGGCAACTTTACACTGGATTTATAATTTTTCCTGAATGCATTTACAGGAACTTTTGCTACTATTGTTATATATCAGTATTACAACATGTTTCTAGTGCTCAAGCAATACAGCTATTAATCAACTATTTAAAGTGAAAGTAAAAAAAATAACAAAAATCAACTTTATTCAGTTGATAATTTAACTTGTTTTGTAAAAAAAATTGTAATATGATAGTTCCATCTTTTTAAATACTTGTGTGTGTCAACTGAATCTTTTTAGCCTTGTTGACTCTTTGTTCAGCAAACAATGCCAAAGTCTCATTTTAGGTGCTGCTTATGTGTCTCTACCTCTAAGGACTGTGATGTCTGGAGTGAAATATCTCATGTTTGGATTGCTATGAAATGAAATATGAGCCTCCATGTTTCTTAAAGGATGAATCCTAATGATTCTCCTCTGACTTTTCATCTAGTATCACCAATAGGTCAGACATCTCCATCTTTCACTCGTCCAGTACTGATGACCTACTGCTGCATTGTCTGCAGACCAGGAAAAAAACATATTCAGGAGCATGTGTGGATTATTCCATAATGGTCTCTGCACATGGTCACACCAGAATAATGCAAGTAAATCCAAAAGTGGAGGTTTATGAATAAATCAAACCTGATGTATTTTTCTGCTGAGCTGAATCAATTATATTAATATTTGATTCAATTTAGATGTAACAATGATGTCTTCCCAGTCATTTTTTTCATATAGCTGCCTGAAATGACCCATATCCTCAACATGGAATTACAACTAGGAGGAGGGCATGGTTTTTATCACTCAGATGCTTGTAATTTCATTTTTGAACTGAACTAGGCTTCGAACTCTTTCTCAGAGTGTAGCTCTGGCAGCATTTTTCTGTCCGAACCAGACCGAGTCGTGCCTGATGCAGTTAATGTAGGCTGAATGAATGCTTGCTGCACTCAACACGACACATAGCCCCAAGACAGACAGTAGGTCCATCACTTACCATCACTTAGGCTATTTCTATGCCTCCACCGGAGAAAGCCAGGGCTGGAGGCATTATGTTTTCGGGTTTTCCATCCGTCCATACGAACGTTCGTACATCCGTCCGGGCCATTCTTGTGAACGCGATATCTCAAGAACCCTTTGAGGAAATTTCTTCAAACTTTGCGCAAATGTCCACTCTGACTCAAGGATGACCTGATTAGAGGTCAAAGGTCAAAGGTCACTAGAAGCTCACATCTTGTGAACGTGACACCTCAAGAATGCCTTAAGGGAATTTCTTCAAATGGTACACAGGTCAACTTCGACTCAACGATAAACTGATTAGATTTTGGAGGTCAAAGGTCACTGCATCCTTACATATTGTAGCTTCTTAGGAGCTTTACCTTCTTTAAAGTGGAGGCATATAACTGCCACCTGGTAGTTCTAGTTACACATAATATCTACTGTATATCAAGTTATTTATACTATACTGTCACTAAAAGAACCTGAAAGCACCATGTCAGTTGACACAAAGAAACCCGACCCAAACCCAGACATCATTTTTAAATTTTGTTTGTGGTCTGGTATTCATTTTCTAGTCTCTATGCTTAGGCCCTGAGATTGACTGGTGACCTGTAAGAGTGATCTGCCTCTTGCAGACTACAGCCTAATGTGACCCTGTACAGGACTGGCTTTATTAAAAATGGATGAATAAAAGTCTACAATATGATTTGTAAGCACATAATTATGATGCACTCTGTCAGCACAATTTTGATTTAGTCATCGATGATACTTACACTTGCCATTCATTACTACATGTAAATATTATCGTCCAGTGACAAACCAATAATTGGGGAACGATGGAAAAACATCTGAAGCTGTAAAAGAAGTCAGATTTGAAGAAGACTTAAGTCCTAAGCATGCCTCTTCACTTCTTACAGTGTGGAAGCTCGTGCCAATAGTCTCCTCTCTATGAGCAGCTCTAATCACTGCGTTCATTCATTTTCTTTTTTATCATTCCCCCCAAACACACACAGTTATTGTCTATTCCTCATAATTTGAAATCACTCGAGTCGAACACATGCATGCACTCGCCCGAGAACCCATAATTCAGTAAGTGAATAAGGCATTCAGTCTACAGTGGCACAGATTAGATAAGAAAGTGAGCAGTCAGACGGCCACGGCAGGAAAGCAGAACAAATGATCTGCACTCGTGATGGAGAGAGCTTATACTGTGAAAGCCATAGTCCTGATCTTTCAAGATGAGTGGTTTTCTATGGAGGGCAACTCTCCAGCACTATTCACCGTGGAGCCTGATTACCACAGTTTACAAGGAGATTTACCCATTCAACTCTTCATGCCTCAAGTACACTGTGGATATCAACTATTGTGCAGTGAATCATCCTATTGTACATCATGTGTTGCACATTATTGATTTTTTTTCTCCGTATTTATTAAAGGAAAAGTCTAACATTGTAAGAAATGTGTTTGTTTGCTGTATTACATGCTGTCAGATGAGAAAACTGATATCAGTTTCATCTCTGTGGCTGTGAGGATGGTGTCTAGCCCAGCTTGGCAAAGACTAACAGAAAGGGGAACACTGCCACAGCCTCAATCACTGGAGTGAAAATCATATAATTTTGTTGCTAATTCCCTTTTCATAGGTAACGCAACACCATGAGAGTCATCCTGACATAGCATTAAGCTAAGACAAACTAATACATGCTTAAAAGTCCAGTTTTTTAGGTTGTCAGAGCAAAAAATGTATATATTTATAATGTTTCCATTAGTGTATAATTACCTGAAACTAAGAATAAGAATGGGGACGTTCAGTTGGTTTCAGTCTCCAACCACAAAGCCAGACTCCACTTAATCCTACACATATGACCTTTAAGGCTCAGTGACAGCAGCTTTTCAGACAAAAATCAGTTTCAGTGGAATTTCTGCAATCACTTAATTTGCATGCACAAGTAATATAAATCTGTGGCAAGCTTTCATATAGAGTTTAAACTTGGTGAACTAATGAGCTGCAACGATTAGTCAAGTAACTGATTGGATGATCATCAGAAAATTAGTCTGAAACTATTTTGATAATCTATTAATTGATATAGTCATTCTTGTTTCTTTTTCATTATTTTTTTGACATTTCATAGATTGAAAAAATCTGACTTCTGACAATTTAAGAAAGGGAGCTGACAAATCATTTGTGTGCTGCTATGTAGGAGCGTAAACTGTTTCACATCTGACATGCAATATGGCCTGCAGTCAGTGTCGAGCCAGGAGTTGCTGGTCCGGATAAGTTACCTTGAATTTAGAGTGTTAGCTTTCTGTCTGCTTCGTGACTTATAGCATGAGCAGTCTCTGCATAATCTCCATCACCATCTGTTATGAGTTGGATGGACAACAGGATCGTGCTGCATCATTTTCTTGTGTGACTGGGCTTCTTCCATAAGTCATCTTTCAACAACTGCACTATTTTGCCACTTTTCCAATCATTCAAACTACCAGGCTACTTACATGGATTCTATGTCAGGGAAGCTCTGGACTAAATCACACCAGACTTCAATGTGACGACAGGAAAGTGAAGTATTTTTGAATAAATTAAATTGGTTCTACAGGGAGTAGAAGTCACGTTTTTTAATAAATCCTCTCTGTTCCGTTAGGAGACTGGGTTTGCTGGTCAAATAAACTTGTATTTGGGAAGTTATTTCAAAATACAACAGCAGCGATTTTATTCGTTTTATTAAGAGAAATCCTCTTGGTGATCTCAGTCTGACCTGTGTTGAACTTCATACACACAGGTGTGTTGTGTGAGTGTGTGTGTCAGTGTCTCTACATCCTGCTGAGCCAGTGTTTGCAGACCGATTGGCTCAGGGATAAAGCCTTGTGACCTGGCATCCATCCAACCCTCCCCTTCTCTACTCTACCCAGCTCTCTCTCTCTCTCTCTCTCTCTCTCTCTCTCTCTCTCCTTCCTCCCTTTCTGTCCCCTCTTCTCTCCCCCAACATCCTTTTGTTTATACACTGTTTGAATTTGCCACACTCAAAAAGCTGAATGGAACGGAGAGGAACAAAAAGCCTAAATATAGCAAAAAAAGTTTTTGCTTTGGTCTGAGGTGGAAAATGTTTTGTGTCAGCAGAAAAGGAGATGCAATAAAGGCTTATGGAAACACAATCTTCAAATAAACAATGACATTGTAGGACCTGCCTCCTCTTCTTTTTTTCTCTTCTCTCGTCCTTTATTACTGCCAGACAGTTGTCAGAACTCCCAGAAGATAAAGAATAAAAGGGAGGCTGAAGACATCATGGTGTGTGTGTGGCCGGAAGAGAAAAAATAATTTATGAAAAAACACAAAAATACAAGCGGCACTGAAATATTATGATGTACCAGAAGAGTTACTGCAGCTCTTTTTATAATGTCCTCCTGAGAATATGCGCACAGTTAATAAACACGCAGATTCATATTTTACTGTTTAATATCTGCACACCTGGTCAGAATATGGCCTCTTCCTGTCTCTTTAGTTATTTGCTCCTGTGCTGAACCAACAGCCACCAGGGCACTCGTATGTACTGTGTGTGTGTGTGTGTGTTTTGGCAATGACATAATTTATAGCGTGCACAGGATGTTGACAGTGGCAGAGGAAGTGAGTGTCTGTGTGTGTGCTAGCTTAGCCCACAGTTGGCAGTCCAATATCCAGGATGCACACACACACACACACACACACACACACACACACACACACACACACACACACACACACACACACACACACACACACACTCAGACACACACACACACACATTGGTCACTGACGTTTGCTCAGTGACTCAGTGCTTAGTTTTGATGTTAGTAAGTAAGTGAGTAAGTCAGACGGCTACAAAAATAAATAAATAAATAAATGTGTGTTTTATTCCAAATAATTTTATTCCAAATTCCACTTTGTAGGCTATCTCAATAACGACCAACAGCACTTGCACAAGAGATTAGGAAGAAACAGTTCTTTGCAAATCTTTGCAAATATTTCTTTTTTATGTTGCTGCTGCTTCCCTATTCACTACATTTTCCCAGGAAAATGTCCTTGTAACAGACATTGTATCTGCCCCTTCTGAAATTGTTTCCAAAGGCACATCATCATCTTTCTGTGCCAGAGTAAAAGGAGCTGAACAACTTGAGCCTGCCTTTAAATGGAACTCATAGCATTTCCAGCTCTTAAAGTCAAGTACACAGTGTGATTGCTGTTCACCCTTTTAAAGAAATGGGGAACGATTTTGTGTTTTCTGCTTTTATGACATCAGGAGATGTGGCTGAAATCAGTATCACGGTATTAATTACAATAGAATTTCCAAAATCTGTATAAATCAAGATTTAATATATATATATATATATATATATATATATATATATATATATATATATATATATATATATATATATATATATATATATATATATTAATAATATTTACTTACATCAGACAAAACTTTACAGATGTGTACAACAAAAAATGTTGCAACTTGCATGGAAATGATTAATTTAGAGTGTTAACTGATGTCACTATATTATCATGTCATCACCAACCACTTCTCAGAGCCACAGTCAAAGTGTGTCTATGAACCCAGCACCCGCTGGAGAGCTTCATCAGGGATGTCTCAATGTTTCAGAGCATTTAAATATAATATACTGTGTGTAGATTTGTGCGTGTGTGTGTGTTGAGACCGAAGACAGAGCATGCCAGTATTCCAATGTGCCTTTATGCATGCATGGTTGGTGTGTGTGTGTGTGTGTGTGTGTGTGCAGAGTGGGACATGGTAAATGGGTCACATGGAGTGGAGGAGGATGACCTTGGGAATTTGTCCTGTTTTTCTTTGCAAGTCTGCCGACGTTGTTCTTTGTCTCAGAGAAACAGAGCTGAGAGTCAACAGATACACCCAAAGCTGGATTTGTTGACAGGAAATGAAAAGGTCTTCTTCAAACTGTTGCTACAAAGTTGGAAACGCACTGTTGTTTAAAACATTAGTGTATGATGTGGTATTAAGATTTTCTTTAAAGGCTCCCTGTGGAGATTTCAATCTCCAACAGCGCTGTTTGCCTCTGAGTGGGTTCCCATTTTATCTGATGCACAAGGAGAAGAGGACTGCTTGCTAGTAGACATGGTTAGAAACAATGCTGCATTTAAAATACTTTGAAATCTGATTTACAAAATGTTTTATGAGAAAGGAAATGCATTTAACACATTTGTCAGAACTCAAAGATACAATGTGTTTCAGTGAGTAACACTGAATATATAAATATGACTTTTGTGTTTTTTACAAGACAGGGCAACTTTAATTGGATCTATGAAAATAACAACAACAAAAAGAAAATCTCAGCCAGAACCGCACTAAAGAAGTTGTACAGGAGTGTCATCATTCAATCTCATTTTTTCATCTGCTTTCACCAGCTGTCTTTGATGTCATTGCAATAGTGTTTGAAAAATTGAACGCAAGCCTGTTCGGCTGACACCAGTCTACATGCAAATAATGCCTCACATATGTAGGGGGGGTTGATTCTGGTGAGTAAAACCTAGCCACTGGATGAAGAGCTGGAGGAGGATGGGGTGGAGGGTAGAGGGTCGCACGAATGCCTGAAATGACAGCTGACAGCAGACAGGAAAACGGTTTTAAGTTTGACGGCAGAGACGTGATTGGCTGATAGTGTTCGAAGCAGAATCTGGTTGGAGAAACACCCCATGTCAGGTGAATGGAGGGAGCAGGGAGAGAGGTGAATAAAAAGATAGTTTTCCTGGTTGAACTCACTCTGAGCTTCATGTTTCCTCCGGTTCTCATTGGTTGAATCCACCTGATCTGATCGCTGGATATCAAACGAACACAAAAACAGCTGCAGGGCCACAAATGTTAAATGCCTGAGTCACTAAGTGAATCCACATTATGTCATTACCTCTAATGTGCTTCCTGCTGCAGCTTTTAGTGATCTGACTCATTGTTTTGGATGAGACTAAGGTCTGGAACTGAAATATAAATGATTGGATCATTCATTTTACTTGTGTTACTAAAACAACGACTCCTATTAAATTAAATTACAAAGAAATATTTTCTTATTCATGTTTTTTAGTGCTTACGTTCCAGCTAAGTTTTTCTCCAAATGTCACCCAAAGTTGATTAAAACAATAAAGATACTATTAATAAGTACTGTTTGAGATGTGGCTTATTAGGTCGTCATTTTTCAATATTTGTCATAATGGCATGTTACGCAAGTATTTCTAAATCAGGCCAGCTGTGTGCTGCTGTATGTGGACAAATGGTGGTGGTGTCTGGCCCAGCAGTGCCACGCATGCTATACTGGGATATGTGGGTCGTCAGCTATTTTAATCCACAATGAATACCTGAGGGAATAGACCAGTGCTGCGGTGTGTGTGTGTCTATTTATGTGCATGTATAAATGTGTTCCGCTCCGTATGTACTTGTTCACAGATAAGACAAAGTCGAGACAGACAGTGTGGCGTCTATGAAAAAGAGAGGGAATCAGAAGGTGTGTCCACCGTAATGCAAGTTCATTTGTTGACATTTTGTTTTCACGTCAAACAGGGTTGTCATTTTCCAAAAGTGTAACTGACAGACGAAAGGTTAAATCTCTTCTTTTTCTTCCTTTTTTAGTTTGCAAAAAACTAAGACTCTTTAATTCCACCCTGCTGCCTCTGTCTCTTATTTTGTGTGGCAGTGTAGCTAATCAAACAATCAGTACAATTGTGGGTATTATCACAGTGTATCTTTCTCTTCTTATTGCTAGATAACTGCACAAATATAAAATAATGATTAGATTATGGGTCATAAATGTGACCTGTAAACCAAGGCGATCTTTCTTGACTGCTGTTTTGAGACCAATGTCACTTAAAAAAAAACATGTATTGTGTGACTGGATTAGGACTGGGACTATTTTCATTGTCAATTAATCTATTGATTATGTTCTTGTGTAATTGATTAGTTGTTTGGTCTATAACATGTCAGAAAATGGTGAGAAATGTCAATCAGTGTTTCCCAAAGCCCAGGATGGCATCTTTTAATGTCTTGTTTTATGGCTTATTAAGTAAAGAAATCAGAAAATCTGCACTTTCGAGAAGCTGGAATCAGAATTTTTTTTCTTTTTATCTTAAAAAAAATACTCTGATTGATTAAAAATCGAAATAGTCAGTAATTGGTTCAGTAGTCAAAGACTAATTAATTAATCGTTTCAGCACAGACTCTATGTACTGGCATACAGATTGAGCAGAGTTAGTGGTTCCAAATGTAGTGTTTCACCTATTGAAGTTATTTAAAGCAACACTCTGCTGAGTGTATATGAGTCTTCCTTTGTACTAAAACTGAAATGATAAGCCAGTGAACTTAATAACAGCTATAATGATAATTGATTCATCCTTTTAGTAATCGTACAAGCATAATGAGGATTTTTCTGATTTCATCTTGTTTTTATGTCTTTTCAAACTTTGTGTCTTTGGATTATGGTTGGATACAAATTTGAAGTGGCCACCTTGAACCCTGGGAAAAAAATATATGAATTGTTCCCATTTTATAGACAAACAGTTGAAAGACGAATCAAGAAAATTATCTGCAGATTGATCAATAATTATGACAGCAGTTGTAGTTGCAGTCTACTAATTTAAATCCCTCCGTTTGTTTCAGTGTGGATAGTTGTTCCAGTCCACTAGTGTGTCCACAGAGAGTAGAGCTGGGAGCCCAGAGCAAAGCCAACATGCATGCATTTTCAGATTTATGCACATTAGTGTGGACATGGCCTCAGTTTCCAGCTGGATGAAAAGCAAACTTCACTTTGATGCCAATTGTAGACACAATTTGTGTGTGTGTGTGTGTGTGTGTGTGTGTGTGTGTGTGTGTGTGTGTGTGTGTGTGCCGGGGGAAGAGGGGAGACATCTGAATTATTTAAGGTTGAACTGCAGGACACAGCCAAGTGGAGAAATAGAGGGTGTTTCTCTTTTACCCCCAAGACAACTTTCTAATCTAGAGAGGGCTTCATCAGCCACACACACACACACACACACACTCACAGACGCATCCACGGGGGCATGTATGAGTCATGTGTCCACCCACTTTGCTTTCCAGCAAGGCCAATGAGATCAGTGGCTTCCTCAAAATACAAGGACCTCTGGAAAAGGAGAGAGAGGGACAGAGGGAGAGCGAGACCCTGGTGTTAAAAAAAAGGAAAAAAGGTGTGATGAAAGTAGAAGCCAACCTGGAGTCATGAGCACACAAACACACACACAATCTTTCATCTATCCTTGTGAGGTCTCTGCACTGACTGGAGTAAATCTCTCAATCACATGAACTCACAGCTGAACTGAACCTGCAGTAATTCCACAACATTTTCATTCGATGAGGTTTGTGTGTGTTTTGTGGATGAGTTGCTGTTGAAATTCCTTTTATTGTTTTGGTTTCTGAGGATATTTGTGCAAGACCAAGAAATCCTGGACTGTATTGAAAGTTCTGTTTTTTATTTATGAAACAAACCTTCATAGACTTTATTTACTTCATGAATATTTTTTTTAAATTAACAACAAAAAGAAAAGGCAACAAGGAAAGGAGAGACCTGAAAACATGATTCCATACAGAGTACTGGGGTTCACTGATTGGTGAAATGTGTGTGAAATAGATGTAAATCATATGTTACGGCCTTCACAGTCACCAGATCAAAGCAGTTGAACACCTGTGGGAGATTTTGGAGTGACTTGTGCTCTGCACTGCCATAATCAAACACTAAATCTCACCCTCACATACAAGTTAGATTGATCAAAGCATGTTTTTTCTCTCTCTCATTGCCCCCCGATTGAACTGTTTAGTTCCATCAAAGACATCTCATGCAAGTTAGACGTAGTGGTAAAAGTTACAGATGGAGTCAGTCATACAAAATCAGTCAAAAAGGCAAAATTACGTAAACAAACCTGACTGAAAAAGGCCAAAAAAGAGTGAAAAACAGTATTTACTAGGCTTTCTGTCCGTTACTGTTGATGCATCGTGGCCAATATAAGTCTTGGAATGAGAGGTAGTGTTACAAAACATGTTGGGCATCAACTGAGTTTGGTTCATTGGTATGTTCTGGGATGAGGTCCTGATTAAATGGTTGTGTTCAGGATGTCTGAGCTTATTTAAATCATAACAAATGATACGTCTTCAATTATTCAGTGTGATGAAGATGTTTTGATGCATTTAGCTTAAATCTGTGATTTTCAGCGTTTCCACTTATCATCGCCATAAAGTTCAAATTTCATTTAATTGTCATTCTACAACACAGCATGGGCGTCCCACCCACCTTTTCAAATTATTGGTTTCCCACCCGCATTTTAAATGCTCTGTACGCCGAAACAACACAGGGTTATGCAATGAAATGCAAGTTGTAGTCCCTTTATGCTACACCAGAAAAAAAAAAAGTAATTGTTCATGTTGGAGTGTTGAGGATGAGTTCAGGAGTCTCACAGCCGGAAGAATGAAGCTGCTCTGTAGTCTGGTGGTATCGCAGCAGATACTTGTGTATCTTTTGCCAGATGGCAGCAAGGTAAACAGACTGTGTCTTTTAGCCTTTAGTATCCTCTGGGCTCTGTGCAGACCCCTCACCTCAATGATAATTATGATAATCAAATGTTATTGTGTAGAATATAATAACTGACTTAATAATCCAGATATGATCTGGTTCTCTTTGATAAATTTACATGACTCTATTACAGACAATGAAATGAATGAATGAACTTAAACGAGCGGAACATAAAGGAAGGGATCAGCTGCTGTTGTGTCTTAATGGGTTGACCCTGTCTGTATATGAGGGTGTGTGTGTGTGTGTGTGTATGTGTGTGTGAGATTGGGTGGAGGAGGGATGATGTGAGGGATGAGGTCATTGTGTAGTGTGAGCATGCGTGACTCTTTGTGTGAGTATGAAACAAAGGCAGTTGGGACTCTGCATGTGTGTGTAAGTGATGACTTCATTCGTTCTGCATTTATTTATGATCAGTGCTACACGTCAAGCAGTATGAGTGTGTTGTGTTTCTGTGTGTTTGTGTGTATGTTTCTCATCTTAAAAGGAAAAGATAATTTAATTTTCTGGTCTATTGAGGTAATTATGGAAAGTAAAGTCATTATTGATACTATGCTACTCTCTTAAGCTGGGTATACGCTGTACGATTTTGAAAATGTTGTTGTTAATTCCAACTCGTACTGTATAAGTAAATCGTCTGGATGGAAAGCCAAAGCTCATGATTAATGTGCTCACACTGTACGTGTGAAAATGTCCCGTCGGCCCCTGCGGACCATCCTGGCTATTGACAATTGTCAATAAAGATTAGTTTGAAAGCTCCGAGGCAGGTATTAGCAACAATGCTAACAAGGCAGAAGCATGCTTTCTTTGATAATCTGTGCAATCCTGTGTGCTGAAACCTCCAAGTAAAAAAGGTATATATGGACTCGAAGTTGGCTCAGAAGATGTGGACAGTATGGCTTGTCCATTTTGCAGAGAGCTGAAATTTGGCCTGACTGAGTTGTGCAGTCCAAAAATCGAGTCAAAAACAGGCTCAACTCATACAGTGTATACCTGGCTTTACCATCAGAACTTTCTTATTTGAGTAATGTTTTTGAATTCTCTAATAAAGGGACATTCAAACATCTTGGGAAATCCTGTTCTACCCACTGTCAGATAAGAACAATGATATCAGTTTCATCTCTGTGTATTCAGTACGTATGCAGCAGGACATGAGTAGCCAAGCTTATCACAAAGACTGGAATCATGGGGAAGCTGTTAGCCTGCCATCAAAAGTGAAAAAATACACCATCCGGCAACACCAGTATGAGGCTTCATTCACTGATACGTTACACTGTACCGCAACAGAGGTACCACCCGAGTAGAGTCAAGGGTACAATTATTATTATTAATTATTATTAATATTGATTTGACATTTTGTTAAATGGTATCCATGGCAACACGCATTAGAAAGCCACAGTGATTCATTTTTACAATGTACATTTTCTGAACAGCCTCATCAATATTGTTTCTGACACCAACCTCGGTGTTACCTCAGGCTGTGAAACATTTGATGAAGAGCAGTGCAACACAAAGAATAGATATTGCGTATTGTAACATTTTTATCAGCAAAGACATTGGTTTCTTACACATATTTATCAACAGGCAACAACCTGAGTGAAAACTGTTTTTCTGGAAGAATCTAGCAGCAGCATGTGTCTGCCAGGTGATGATGTGTAATGCAGCTCTGGTCTGAGTTAGGACACAAATGTGTGCAGATGTGCTTTGCTGAGTGGAAATAAGCAACAGTTCTGCACAAACGAAAAAAAGAATAAGCGAGTGTTCTGGCTTGTAGGTTTTGTCCTGCAGAAACGTCTCTGAAACACTTAAATTGTGTCTCTGCTTTTCTTTCTCCACTAAATGATGACCTGCACTCAACTCAGCTGAGTGTCTCATGATGAGATATATAGTATATGATAGGATAAAATGTCAGCTGTTAATGTTTCTGCAAATAAACAGATATGTTCAAATTCCGTGTCATATAGGCTACATCTATTTCCACATTGTGTGTTGGGTTCACTGGCAGGACAGGTTCTATTATCAGCAATTAATACATTTTAAAATGTAAACTATTTCACATCAGAGGAATAGCAAAGGAAATGAATCCGAGCACTGACCAGCACAATCAGAAGTTATGACAAAACATATGCCTAAATTAAAACAGAAACTGCTTTGTACAATGTAATAGAGTTTATTTAATGTCACGTGAGAGCTCAAGATGGCGGACGTGTACTTCACACCAGGGGCTGGTCTCGAAGGAGATAATGGTCGAACCGTTCCTGCCGACCTACCATGTGCCTTCGAAATCATAGTGTGGCGTAGGACAGAGCTGAACACTATTGTCCCAATTCAGGTGTGTGTGCTACCGCGACACTCATGTCTGAGTGAACAATGGCTTGGAGACTAAGTTGACCCCAAGCGATCTGTTCACCAGAAGTGTGCATGGATGTGCGTAGGTGTGTGTGTGTGTGTGTGTGTGTGTGTGTGTATGTGTGGGTTGGCAGTGAGGAAAAAGAAAGAGAAGGAAAAAGAGGAGGAGGAACTGACCGCCTTTATATCACTCTGTGGCCAGTGAACGAACTCAGGCTTGATCATATTCCTCCGGTCATTGTTCCAGATAGAAATACACGTCGGCAAAACTAACATTCACTCACATTCACATCGTTGAAAAGCTTAAATCAGCTTGTGATGAGCACAGAGGCAAACGGCAATCACCAACATTCACAGTATTAGAAGCAGCACATAAATAGGACGCGGCGGTCCACAGCACTCACAATGTTCTTTTAGCTTGCAGTACATGATAACAACTAATAGCTTAACTTGAAGATCGCACTGATGTTGTGAATGCGTGTGGTCCGTCTGCTCTGTTAATCCAGCTCCTTTCCTTGGCATGGATGAATGGCATTGCCGCTGTAGTCCTAGAACCCTAACCACTGGATAATTGGGACAATTTCTAGTCATGTTTTGGACGGAAAGTTGATTGTGGTGACCAAAACAGGTATTTGAAGTGAAAACCTGATATTTTTCTAACTCTTACCACATATTTTTGGGCCTAAACCTAACCAAAGCATAAACACAGCATTGTGACAAGAAAACAAATAGAAAATTGAACTGTAAAGGAACGGAGAGTTGCACCATACAGAAACTTGAAGTTTTAACTTTTGTTGTTTTGCAGAAATGTCAAACTCAGACCTCCAGCTGAGCTGTAAACCAAGACTTTTCAACTTGCCTCCAGTGTTGATTTAAAACTTCTCTGACTCCCTCTCTTTGGTCTGTAAACAAGTCACCAAGCACCATCGTTAGCCGATCAGTGGTGTTGTTGACTCTCTGCCTCTGATACACATCAGCAGATCCTCTGCACACTCTCCCTGTAAGCTCTGCTTTTTTAAGTGCCGGAAAACTCCAGCAAGCAATCCAAGCAGAAAATATGCTTGGGTGCCAGGAAATAGGGGTTTGTATTGGTTTTGACTCAAAGAACTGTTCCACCCCCCTCAAATACATTTGTAATAACAGCATCTGGAGAATCTGTTTGAGATCAACTGAGCACAGGACAGAACAAACACATTTTCATCTTCTTTTGTTTATCCCCTGCACTTCCACAGTCGAGTTACGGCCAGAGCATGTGTTTCATGCCGCCTTTGTGCCATCCTTGTTGATGATGGTGACCAACAGAGGCAAATTGTTTATTTGAGTAGCACAAAGTCATCAGAGTTGCAGCTGCAGGCTGTGAGGAGTCAGTTTGAGATATTTTCTATAGTCATGAGTCTTTAAGTCATGATGTCACACACACACACACGCACGCATATGACACACACATACACACAGGAAGGGAGAGAGAGAGAGAGAGAGAGGGAGAACGATAGACTGTAACCAAGTTGTTGATGTGACCTCGCACAGGGGGAGGTGGCAATCTGCTTCTACACCCTTATTGCTTGGTGAGTGCATCTTACTCTATCATTATTTTCTTTGTGTGTGTGCGTGTGTGTGTGTGTGTTTCCTTTTGTTCTGCCCCCTCGCCCCCCTCGTCTCTCGTCACATATTTGTCTCAGCTTTTCTTTGGCCCTCTCATCGCTCTGAGCAGTGAAGATTAGCCTGGCACGTAGGACACACACACACACACACACCCACACACACACACACACACACACACACACACACACACACAATCCAGCGTCTTATAACAAGCTGTTAACCCCTGTCTATAAGTGCGGTCTTTGAATCAGCTTGTTGAAAGGGAGTGTAATCCCTGCCGGACAATTTAATGGTAATCTCCATATCCTGATTAGATTACACACAGACACACAGAATCAGACACACACACATTGTCTGCAACACTCGTAAAGGACTGAATTGAAACAGACATATTCTTCTCCTTTATTCCAAACGTCTGTACTTAATTTAGTTTCCTCTCTGTTTATCTCAAACTGCGCTTCTGGGTTATTTAGACTTTTGGCTGTATCTTTTTTCTTCGTGATCACACACAGTCATGATTGTCTATGCAGATTACCGCTGTTGATGTCTTTTTATACTCTTCATTTCTTTTATGTTTTGGTAACTGACAGTGCAGAATGACAGGAAGCATGTGGAGAGTCTTTGTAGCCATCAGTCGTGTAGAGTGCATCAAGGCCTTAAGTCATCTGATGTGTTTATTTTTAGCTTAACAACCTCAAATTGACTTGTTAAAAACTATATTTAGCTCAAACAGTTTACACTTTTTACACAGTCTATCTAGGACATAAGATCCAGTTATACTTAACACATTCACATGGACGTGAGGGTCTGCATGCAGCCCAAACTTTTAATGACAACTGGACTTAACATGCAGACCGTAAGTGCCAGTAAATGTATGAAGAAGACACCCAATGTAGTATAAACAGAGCCCTGTGTGTGTCAACAGTCTGCGTCCATTTTTGGACTATATAGCTTCATCCAGAGGACGTCTTCCAGCTCTTCCTTTTTAAGCCTAATTCACACTGACATAGTCCTGTGTACAAAAATCTAAACCATAAAGATATAATGCAGCCTCTTACCAATGCCGAGAGCTCCAGCCAATTAGGTAGTGTTGGACACACTTTAGTCAATTTATTACTGTATGTCCATCCACACAATTCTGGTCAAGAACTTTGTCATGTTAACAGCGTAATTCTACAATCCACCTCACAATCAGGGGCGGCTGTAGCTCAGGAAGTAGCGGGCCCCTACAGTCTACATGTTGAAGTGTCCTTGGGCAAGACACTGAATCCCAAATTCCTCCCATTGGCTGTTCCATTAGTATTTGAGTGCATGTATGAATGGTTAATACTCTTGATGAGCAGCACCTTGTGTCATATAGCTCTTTGAGAAGTCGGTAAGACTAGAGAAGCAGTCAGTTTGCAAAGATGGAAGATAAAAATAAATGAGTTATAAATTTACATCTGATCTGATGTCATCAAACGATTAATTTATTGATTAAATTAGACTTTTTAGGATTGTTTTACCCATAGAAACCTGTACCCATAGTGACACACCACATTAATTTTAATATTTACAGATATTTCAAGTTCATTTTTCAGAGCTACCAAACTTGAAAAAGTTAATTGTTCAAATCAGTTTCAAATGAAATTTCATTTCCAAAGTTTGTCAGGCCAAGTCTGATAAACAGATGTGTTATTATTTTGATGTTTTTATCTGCTGTGTAAATTAAATTGAATCTTCTCCATCTGTTCCTGATAAAATATATGATCACAATTTTTGTGCTGTGACCTCCATGCCTGGATCTACTGACTCCTTTGAGGAGGCTGCACACTATCTGACTGCTGACACACACACGCACACACACACACACACACACACACACACACACACACAGCAATCATTAAATGAATGTATTCTTCAGACTGCAGGCTGTCAGCAATATACCAGGAATACATCAGGGGGTAAAAGTCAGCATGTGTGCTGTGGTATGCAGTCCTCACACACACACACACACACACACACACGCGCGCGCGCACACGAACACACACACACACACCATGGTGCTGACATCATACATAAACACCATCATCATGCAGAACATCATCTAACAGCTTGTGGTGTCTGTTTGTGTTCAGGCTGATGTGTGAGTGATCCAAAATCAAGCTTGTTGTTCAGAATAACACTCATTTAAACTAAGCCATCGTCACCAACAATAACCTATTTTAACTGAATGAGAAATGGGCGTTGAGCAACAGCTCACCAAACAACTGATGGGTGAGCTAATGAGCTCTCTGTCATTGTGGAAATAAAAACAGGAAGTTGCAACTGGAAAACATGGATTAATATTATGAGTCTGCTTTATTACTTAGTGAGTGTTTTACATGTCGTTGTGCTCAGCTGCATTGGATGAGTAAAGGGTTATGTCTATGTATGTCTCTTACGTTATTTTCCCCATGGGGATCAATAAAGTGTTTCTGATTCTGATTCATTAACAATTGAAAACTGAACATTTTTAATTTGGCCAAATGACAGTAATATTATACAACTCTGAAAGGATTCTGTGAATATTCATGGTCCTTGGAGGATAAGCCTTCATGATTTGAACAGCTTCAAACATTTCATTTACTAGAAGATATTCTCCTTGACCTTGATCAGCATGTTTCTATAGGTCAAACCCCGTAGATGACCTTTCCTGTAGCACCACCGTCAGAGCGAACTTTGCATTTTTAAAGTGCTTTGTGTACGGAGCTTTGCAGCCTCTATCGGCCACTCTAGACTTTTAATTCTGTCTCGAGGCGATTACAAATGGGACATTTATTATTTTAGCTGAAGCCACCATTTTCTGCTGTAAGTCAATTCTGCATTTTTGTGCCAGGTTATACCTTTGCAATTAATTCATTTCCCAGTGTGAATCACAATTTTCAACATAAAGTATGGTACACTATGGTATTTTGATTATTTTGAAAAGGATATTAATTTTACATATAAATTTACAATATAATACAAATAGGAAGACTGCATCTAGATGTGTTTTAGATGTAATTACCAATTATTCAGTCAAGGTTAAGTTCTTTACAAGCTTTTATATTGAATATGCTTTGAAAACTTATATATTAAAGCCATGAATTATGGCATGACTATTCAGGGATTTATGTATAACATTTTATGAAACAGGTTCATTAGACTCAATCCTGTATTTCCAATTTTCCCCTATTTTAAATCTTTTAATTTGTTGTTAAGGCGAACAAAAGGATACCCAACAACCAGCACGTACCAGTGGTATAAATAGCTCATCTACCTGAACCTGACATCCACAATGTCAGAACTCAGGCAGCAGCAGTATGGTACAGTCAAAGGTAACAACATTAGGCTTGTTCTTTGTAACTTGGTTCTGCCCTCTGGCAGCACCTACGGCAGGTGGTAAAGCCTGATGCTCTGACGTCTTTTCCATGACACCAACACGACAGAAAGAATGTGCATGAACTCAGTCACCCAATGCAGACCACCCTCCTGGACCCTCCACAGGGGGCCGGGATGGTAAAGGCCTCACTCAACAAGGCTTGACTGACCTTAAACAGGCTTGCACTGCATCATACACACACACACACACACACACTCTCTCCCTCTCTCTCTCTCTAACACACACAGAGTTATAGATGGCTTGTCATATTGTCACACGCTGTAGAAAATGCAGCAGTAATATCAGCATTTTCCAAAGCAGGATTCAAAGCGGTGCTACCTGCTGACAGCAGCTGATACTGAAGTAAAACTCACCTCACTCCACAAAGCATGAGTATAAAAGTAATCAAATATAAATTTGCATACTTATCATGATTGGACCAGCTGCCGTGCACATGCCGCAGTATGTCTTTCATACACCTAAATAAAGCCAGTAACCCCCTGTGGATTTGAATGGAAGATATCAAGTGTAAGTGTGTTTGTAGGTGTGAGGAGTGTGTACATGCACATTCACATGCATGTTATCTCCTCTCTGGCTAGCTAGATATGCATTCTGCAGGAATGCAGTCTCATATCTCAGCATTAACATAATGTTCTTCTTCAGTGGGTTCATTAGGTTCAGTGAAGGGTTGTTCACTCAGGCTGCTGGATACAGAAATGATCTGTAGGACACGTTATTTTCTCTGTAATTATGATTTGACATTTGTTTATTTAATGTACATACAGTATATACCGCAATAATGATAATTTCCTTAGAAAATGTTGTTACTATATATACATTTATTGTATTTGCATTGAAGAAAAGACAGCCACAACGATTCAGTCTGCAGCAGCTTTTCTCTCTGAGCTTTGACTTTTTTATCTAAAGAGACTGCATGTGGCACATTTGTAAGTCATTACAGTACTACAGTTTTACAAAGTTAAAATGCTGGCCTTGATATTAGCCTTCAATTAGCAGTCCTGAACTATTGACCCGTTGTTTTTCTTTGGTTTAAAGAACTCAAATTCTGATTTCTACTATAGATTTCTATGTAGCTTTCTCAAGCTACATTTGTCTCCACTTTGCTGCATGTATTTTTTATGCCATATATTTATATACAAAAACTATAGTATATACTTGGGTTGAGCAAGTACAGCTAAAACGGTTAAAACACACAACAAGTTTCTGGTAGAGATATTGTACTTTATGAGTACCAGTATCATCTGAGTAAAATCCTCAGTAAGTAGCACACTGAGGTTCATTCATTCAAGTTTACAAAATACATTGGTCTGAGGTTTAATTTTGAAGCTACTGTGAATAATTTGCTAATAAAATTATACATAGCAACTTCTGATCAACCCATGTCAATTTCAGGCTTAAACCAGGATGGCACTCAGTAGAGAGCATACTGTACCTCCGCCAAGGCCCAACAGTCCCCTGTAGTTCAGTCAAACCTAATATCAAACTAGATAGCCCTGTGTCACTCTAAATTTTAAACCACCCATAACTGCTTAACAATAATTTTAGCTCACCAGATCTAGGCTGTGCATTGAATTGTATTCACTCACAGCCACCTAAATACATATTTTTTTTGTTGTTTTTTTATCAAGATCCATGCATTATGTCCTGAGAAATGGAAATGTTGAAAAACTTTCAATCTTGCAAAATGTCAAAAAGATTCCTGGATCTGTTGCTTTAACCAGTGTAATCCTTCTGACAACCAACCAACCAACCAACAAACAAACAAATGGACGAGGGTGAAAAATGAATCTCCTTGGCAATGGTAATAGACAACTTCTTCTTAGTTCCATCCACTACCACCCATTCTGAGTTCAGATACAGATGAAGATAATTTGGTTGGCTGGTAATAATAATAATAATAATAATAATAATAAAAGAATATTGGTGTACTCACATATCCCTATATATGTATCATTATGCTGTGCATACAGTTAATACAGTAAACATATAAGGAGACACGAGAAGAGTATATTCTGTATCTGCTTGATCACTACTTTGTTGAGATGATAAGCCCATCTCATTAAATACAATGTTAAACCTGAGAGTGCATAGTTGTATAGCTGCAGCTTCCATCACATGGAAAAACTTGAGCTGTCTCGTGCATCATGTTATACAGGGATCTCTAAAATTCAGCCTGACACACTTGACATGTTTGGAAAATCCAGGAATTCTTGTGAGATATAAAACACTGCATTCAAACAATTCATGTAGCTTGTACAGAAGACACAACATGTCTCTTGTTGCTACAGTACAGACGTAAATCTGTCAGTGTCAGTTCTGCCTGCAGGTTCTTTCCAGTTTAACAACAGCATAACAATGTGTGATTGTTACTGTACCAAGGTCATTGGTTGTTTGTCCAGGTTTCTCTTCAGATTTCTCAGATTCTGAATCGATGTTTGGAATCTCAATTGTTTTAGAAAGTGACCAGTATTCACAATTATTATAGACACTTAATGTATAAAGGTTGAGTGAAAAAATGTCAGTGCTGTGTTTTACAAGGCTCAGTCCAGTCTCAGGATACTGATTTCCTATGGTAACGTGTATTTATCTATTCATGTAGTCTATCTGTCTGTCTGAGGATGACTGGAGCAATTGATTTTTATGACATTTGTGGGACATTTCAAACCAGGAGATGGTTATAAATACATTTTTATAATAACAATAGGTTTTTGTAATTATATGACAAAACAACAAAGACTACAACAAACAAAAGATGTCATTTTGTTCCCTGCCACTATTTAGCTTGACTACATTTCCCTATGCAATATTGGTGAACCTGAACCTGTGCAATCACAGGAAGAGCATAAGTTGATCCGGACCAAAGCAGAGCCGGAGGGCAAATTTCAGACCTGGTCCCAGAGTGTCTCAGCCCTGACAGACAGGGGAGGGGACAAATGAGACAGTGTCAATATTGAAACAGGCTAATGGGCTAATGAATGTGGAGAGTTCTGCCTAATGTTCCCAACAGAGCTCCTAGCAAAACCATTAAAGCACTTTTATATGAGTAGACAGGCACAATGCAGTAACTCGATTTATGGGGTACTTTCATGGTCAATTAGGAAGGGAGCGAGAGAGGACAGAAGCCTGATATGGGAGGTTTGTGTGTGTGTGCGTGTGTGTGTGTGTGTGTGTGTGTGTGTGCGTGCGTGCGTGTGTGTGTGTGTGTGTGTGCGTGTGTGTATGTGTGTGCGTGCGTGTGTGTGAAATAAGCTTATTAGCTTTAGACATGCGTTTCTGTCAATATTGTCCTGAGCGACTCTACTTGTGATTGTGTCATTCTGATCAGCATGGAGACCAACTGAACAACTACACAATAAATATGCTGTCAATCAAACATCATCCCCTCTGCCATATATACGGTGGACACAAGTGACTGACTGGACACTTTGAGTAAAAGACTAATATCAGTTTAAATAGTCTCCTGGGAATCGTCCAGACCTCAGTGTGTCAGACGGAATAATAAAGTTTGACATTATTTTTATGAAAGCAGAAGCTCCCTGTGGAACCATCTTATTACCTTCTTGATTACCTTTTACACAGCTGACCGCAGGTGTGGCTGAATGTCCTTTCATCTCCCAATATTTCTTGATGACTCCACACCTGAGGGTCTTATATCAAATGACAAGGATCAGACCTGCGAAGATGAAGGTGGCCACTTCGATCTAAACAAAAGTCAAATCAAGGATTTAATTATTGCAGGGCTCAACACTAACTTTTAAAAGAGGTTGCCAGGCGGGCGAACCAGACATCAGATTTGGTTGCCAGAACCTGAAAATATGGTCAGACTTTTTAGTCGCCTTATATCATATGTAATTAGGATAATGTTCAGTCACATGGTTCTTTGTTGGTTGAATTTGCACATTCCTTTCAGATGTTGATGGGTTCAAACATCTTAATTTGCCCCCACAGTGTCTCTAAAACAGATGCCTGTGTGCACAAAAGTTAATGCACCAGTGCACATGTCACATTGTCTGGCTCTGATTCCAACTGTAATAGCAATATTTCAATAATGCATCCATGATGCAATTATTAAACATTTATACATTGCATGTTTTGCTGTTTGCTGTCCCTGTTTATCAAAATTTTAAAAAAGTGGTTGCCATCCATGGCAATCAAAAGCCAAGGAATGGTTGCCAATTCCTCAAAATTGTTGCCAAAGCCAACATGGCACCTGTTACTGTCAAGCCCTGTATTGATTGAGTGTTCCTGTTGATGCTGTGTTTGATAGGACTCAGTCAATGATGGTTTCTTTTTTATCAACTGTTTTAAAACTGTTGTTTTATAACCTCTGTTGTTAATTTCGGTTGTTGGACTCTTGTTTGTTTGCCCCATAGGTACAATTTGTTCAGGCAGATGTGAACACAGCTCAATGTAGACCAAAAAAATACATTGAGACCCACTTCTGGAGCAGACAGTTTGTGGTGGGAGCACGACCCAACCTTGGATGTGGGCAAACTACATGGTATACTCTACAAGTTTTGTGCTCCCACAGTCAGGTGCACATTGCCTAGAATAAAGAGCGAAAACAACAGTTGCCAGAGAATGGATCCAGGTCTGATGTGGACCAGTAATTAAGTATGATGGGCTGATTAGGTTCTCTACACGATCTTCTTCCTGTGCTTAATATGTCGCTCCAGTTCCAGAGTATTCATAGGTTCTCTAGTGGCTTTTTTATGCAATATAGTTTACTTTATTATTATTTTTATTTTTTTTGAGACAAGAAAGGGAACCAAGGAAAAAAATAAGTAACCAGAAGAGTATATTCAGTATATTCAAACCCTACCACTTACCTGATTTGGACCAGAGCAACTAAACTCTACAGTAGTTTTAAAAAAATGCGCTTAAGGATATAAGACCATGTTCTTGAATGGGTGCACTAAAAACAAGTGCAACAAAATCCATGTTCACACTAAAACAGGTCGTTCCAGAAGCTTTTTGACTTGTGTCAAAATGAGCTTCTGTTAATCGGACAATATAATTAATACAGTTTAAGCAAATGTATTTGTGTTAGCCTCTGCTGATGCTTGAGTGCAGACCATCCTGCATCTCTTTGGCTGAGCAGAGCATGGCAGGGTCACATAAAAATTGATGTTGAGAAACACAGCACCAATAAAACATCTCTTATCATTCCTGACCATCCATCCCCTTAAAGGTCAGTGCAGTTGAACGCTACACGAAAACTCTGCTTGAATTTACTTTGCCACCAATGGCAAATCAATTTTGGCCAGAAATTTCGCTTTTGCACATAAATGCTGGAGTTACCGGGGCCTTATGCTGTGGTCTATCAGGGTAACAACATTTCAGAAAAATTGATTCAATAATTGGCATGACTCCTGATTTAATAGGGGTTTAGACTTCAGAGTGAAGGGGCCTTTGTCTGGAAAAATTGACTGAATTGTGATGTTAGATGTGTTTTGACATTTGGATCTAGGGTGTTTTACGGGTCAAACATCAGTTGTATTAACTCTTGTTTAGTTGTATCACTTAAGGCTGGCCTTATCCAACCATCCACACATCCATCAGTGATATTTACAGTTGTTCTTTGCATCCAGCCATGAGCTCGCACAGACAGATTTATGGTTTGCAAGATCTCAAATAGTTAAGAATGCATGTCTATTTTTACTGTAGCAAGCTGGTAATAACCAGGAACACTGTCCACTGACAGCATCAGTCCAAATGTTGCACACCTTTCTCACACAAACATATTCTCTAAGTCACTCATGTGCTGCACTCAGAGAGTAGTTGCGGCAGGCAGAGTCAGGGGAGGATATTTTTAGTTTGCGACAAACAAATCAGGTAGTACAGTTTCTTTTCACTCTTTCTCATGCTACATCAGAGAGAAAACAGTTTTGAATGAAATGGTTCAGTGGTAAGAGCAGCAGTTCAATGTGAAGCCTTAATGGCTCAGTGAACCCTGAGGTTTAAATCGTAACATAGAGCTTGTCATTTCATGCCATGCAAGTACCAAACATAGTCCTGTGTTAAGAGCAGCTGAATGTGTTTTGCATAGTTAGAAGCAGCATTGTTTTGTTTTTTTTGGTCTGCAAGCTGGATGAAAGCTGCACAGAGATGCTTGGTGTGTTTATTACCAGTGGTAATAGTAGCACTGACAATGAGTCTTTTAATTTAATATTGATCAGAAAAATATTGTTTACTGCTTCTGTAACTTCCCGAGCCACGAAGCAGTAGCATATTTGTTAAACCTTTTAGAAAAGTCAGAAAACTTGTTACATAAATGAAAATATAAAGTATTTACAATGTCAGACGTCAAGCTTTTGAAAATATGACTTTCCCCAAGAGGCAAATACTAAGAGGCATAATTCTCCTTCCAGTGTGTTCATGCTGTGATTTCCTTTGTTTCATTTATTCATAACATTTTGAGTCTAGTGTTAATTTGTTTTGTTGTTGTTGCTGAAAGGCTGAGATGTGGCTGTGTGGGTTTACGCTTTCATGTTTATATTTTTGTTATTTCAGGATATGTGATCAAGCAGTTGTCGGAAATGGTCTTTATTATTTATTATAATAATTGTTATTATTATTATTCATGACAGGCCATGACATTTTTAAATACAGTCTCAGAAAAAACAAGTTTTTATAAAGCAATATGTGAAAAGCCAAAACAGTTTTGCCAGCTGTGACGGAGAAACTAGGATCTCTATCATTATTTTATACTGTAAAGCTTATTTTGTATTTATAGTAATATGTACTTGGAGAACAATCTTCCATATAGTACAACATAAAACTTTTTTATGTCAGTGGACCCGCCTGCAGAAAACTCTAGTTCCATGAGAAAGTATTGCATATTCACAAAATTCACAACATGAAGGAAGTCATTTTTTGCCTTGCGTTACTCACACAAGTTTGACCTCAGAATCATTCATGTTTATTCACCCCAAAAAGCTAGAATACCTTGCTATACATTAGCCATAACCTAGTGAGCAACGGCAGGCACCAAAGGTGGGTGTGTTTGAATTCAGTTCAGCCTCTGACTAATCTCAGCACTGACTAGAGACTCTGGTTCCCTCTCCTCTTTTTTTCCATCTTGTCCCTATACTTTAATTAAGTAACTACTTTCATCCACAGCCTCCAAAATGTTTGCGAATTACAAGCCAATTCCACGAGGTGTGTTTTTTAATCAGACTTAAACCTCATCACGGTGTTTATCTCCATGTCATTCTTTGTCCTCTATCAGGAACGACACAGAGCTTTTATCAAACCACTTGACAGAAGTGTCTCTTTACCTCTTACATTTACTTTTATTTAAGTTTCGGAGTCAAGGGTTTTCCTTTCGTCAAGTGTTGAACGTTCACTATCAGTCTGTGGCTCTGAAACTGTGATGTGAATAGAATTGAACAAAAGCACTCTGAGCACTCACTGAACACCACTCAGTGCTTTGAGTATCTCAGCTACACTGTGACTGATAAAAACTGTATTTACATGAGAAGAAAAACACTGATGAGGTTTATTCAAATGCTGGATAAGACCGAGCTTTAATGACCTCTGTGGGGAAATAGAGTCATTGTAGCAGAATACTGAAATGATATAAAGCAAAAACCATCAACGATAAACAGGAATGCTGTTAATGGGGTGATTGATCAGATGACATTGAACTATTTCAACATGAGAACATGTTAAGTTTACATATTTCATTACAGTAACAGTGTTTGTACAATAACAGTGAAGTGGGAACATGAGGAGAACGGTCATGCATGGGCAAAGGAATAAAAGAGCAAATATGCGGAGATGAAAATATTAGATTTTAGTGAAAGTAAGTTGGTCATTCCTTAAAGAAAATGAACAGGGACATTCATTATTATAGTACGTTTTTTTCTTTTTCTAGATACATTATTTATTATCAAAATAACAAAATAAACCCAACGTTTCAAGTGCAACAGTCGCACACGAATGCAACAGCAAGAAAACTTGTATTAAATATTATATATATACGTATGTATGTATGTATGTAGATTAATGTGTCTTGGTTGGGAGTGACAATTTTATGCAGCAAATACTTTCAATAACTGATAAGTGAAATAAAGTATGTTTTTCATACTGTAAAGTAGGAATCTGGGTGGTACACTGAACAGTTGGTTCTTTGGCTAAAGATGACAGGAAATAGTAATAGTTCAAAGAACAAGTGGTACTACAGAGGCACTAAAATGTTTAGAGAGAGACCCATTCATGCATAAGCTGATTGAAAGGTTAGACATTGTGGGTGCATGTGTGTGTGTGTGTGTGTGTGTGTGTGTGTGTGCTGTCTGGATGTGATGTGATGTGATGTGTAGACAACAAGACCATCATTTTTCCAGGCTGGATAAATGCCTCATGGTGGTGGACAGGCTGTCCGACATGACGAATGACCAACAGAGAAAGAGAGAGAGGGAGAGAGAGAGAGTGGTACTGAGACAGAGTAGCTTCATTAACAGAAAGCACAACAGACAGAGGGATATGGAGCCACATCAAGGCCTAAAGGTTTGTTCATTTGAAAAAAGATTTGATTGAAAAAATACAATCTGAAACTGAAAGTTGAGTCGGAAAAGGTTCATTTCAATTTACATATAATGTGAATGAATGTTATGGTCCTTAAAATGTCTTGCTCATACTTGAGTCTTAACTTGTCTTTAGTCTTAACACATCTGTGTTTCAGTCAGTCGTGCAGCAGCACAGCTGGTCTGAGTATTTCTAAATGTGCTCACACAGAATCTCAATACATTTAAACCGGTGCAATCATTTAAAGCATTTTAAGGACCGTAACATTCATTAATAGCAGCTAACAGCATAAAGCTAGTTAACCTTATGATAGCTTACAGCTTTGACAAACTCCCCACATAAAGACGTCTTTCTGTATGTCCCTATGTTTAAAAATTACCCAACATTGCAATATTTATGATTATTTTCCACAGTACCTCTTCTACAAATAGCATTTCTTACCTGTGCCTGATTTCTGTTCATGTATCAACCCATTTTACAGAAAGTCTCACGTAAATCATCACCATATGAGTTTGCTGCTGTTTATAAATCATCTGAGCCGACTGGTCCTTCTCAGACTACATTAACAAATGGAATCCATTAAAAGTCAAACACAAAGGAAAAAAATACAAGACAACAGTTTTCATTATTGATCTGTCACATATTTATATTGTCGAGGCTTCACATCTGAATCCTCACATCCCACTTACCACAAGTTTTTGTGTTGTTAAATATTTTACAGGCTTATTTAAATTAGTCAAATGCTAATATAGACATCAATTATTTATTGTGTGCTGTTTCTAATATGAATGTGGGCTATTTAGTCTCCACACCGGCCACACAGCAAGTCCTCTGTTAACAGAAAAGCCTAAACCTTCAAAATCAGACAAATAAGATCAAAATCTCTCCAATTCAGCAAAAAAATGAAGTTTCTATAAAACGTCATATGGTTGGGTCAATATCTAAGCCAATAAGCTGTTGGATCAGGCGACAGCCAGGCACTAGCAGTTGGTGGAGAGCAACTGCAGCGCCTGGCTCCAGAAACTGCAGCCGCCTCGATCCCGTGAGAATACTGTTGCCCACATGTACATGACGTCAGAGCAAGTTGCAGACACAAAACCTGGCATGCTTTGTGTAGCCGATGTGCATTGATTCTGATACTGCGCTGCAATACCATTTCTTATGTGGAAATGGGAAACGTGACGAGCATTGCTGTTAAACTTCACAATCTGGCACATTTCACTGCTCTTATATAATGATAATTACCACGAGTGGTTCTGAAACAGCTTGTTAAATGTAACTTTGTCCTGAGCATCACTTAATTCACTGCTAATCAAGTGAATACAGTGTATAGAAAGTGTTGAGTCATATTTCTCAAAGTACCCACATTGCCTGAAGGCAACATAACATTGATGCCTCACCCGCCCCCCAGGTCAGATCAGGGCCAAAAGTCTAAAACTTGAAAAAATACGATCTGAAAGTTATAGCATGAAATCTGAAACTGAAAAAAAATAAGACCTCAAATATGAAATTATATATAAGTGAAAATTAAAAATTAGGAATTTATTCAAAAGACTATTAGAATTCAATCAAAATTACATTTAAATTGAAATTAACCTTTCCCTACACTTATTTTTATTTTGAAAATGTTTTTGATTTTCTTAAGAATTCAAGATCAACACTTGAAAAAAAATTCAAATTAACAACCTGTTGGCCTTGATCTGGCTCCGTAGAGGAACAGATAATTCTGCCACAGATTTCAATCCCTCCATTTCAGCCAGTTAATGAAATAGCTAGGACACACACACACACACACACACAAATACACGCAGAGGGACAAAGAGAGAGAGAATAGCCATAAGCCTGGTTAAGCAGTATTAAATTATTCTTCAAATTAAAAGGCCGTACCTGCCTTGTCCGTTGTGAGCTGTGTGTGAATGTGTGTGAATGTGTGTGCACGCGTGTGAGCGATTAAGCTGTTAATTAATTTTATGTCCTTGTATTTAATAACCGTGGACAGTGAAAATGGTGTGTGTGTGTGTGTGTGTGTGTGTGTGTGTGTGTGTGTGCCTGTGTGTGCCTGTGTGTGCGTGTGTGTGTGTTCCAAAGAGCGTTTTCCGAGGAGGAGACGGAAAGAAAAAAAATCCATGCAGACACATTTTCTGAAGCATTTTAAGAATGTTTTTTAATCATTTGTCTCACTGTAAAGTTATATTTCCATTGCACAAAGCTGCTGATTAAATGTTTGGTTCCCTTTTGAAGTGAGAGAATATTGCATAACTTCTATTGTGATTTATCAACACCATGATAAACTTTGAGTGGGAAACAGAAATGTCTTTTTTGCTTACATTATTTACTACCTGTAGTGAAGGATTATTAGCAAAACTCTTCTATCTTCATACTCCAAGCTGTTTTTTTTTTCTTTGTGAAAGAACATTTGAGATGAATTTAATACAACAGGACCATGATTAATAAAAGTCAGCAAATAGAAATTGTCTATATGTAATGCACAAACTAGCAAATCCATAACTTAAATTTAAACTGTACAGATCATGTCCTCCATTGAGGTGAAGGATTTCTGTTATACTGAAGTATCAGCTGGTAACTGAGCTCTCACACAGTGGTCATCCTGATCCATATTCCTGTGGATATCCAGACTTTGATGATGCTGCTGGCTGCTGTGATGTCTTCAAGGTTGTCACTTGGATGAGGCACGACACCTGCCAAGCAATAACTTCCTCCTCCGATGTGGGCGGCAACACCTGAGCTTAATCACGTCACACAGATTTTCTGTAAAATATGGCATAGTCAGTGTTACTTGTAAGACAAATGCACAACAATATTACAATATAAGTCCAACTACTAAAGGCTGCAGCAGCTCATTGTATGTCAAAGTAGTTCTGATGTGTCCTCAAACAGTGTGTCTGGGGTAAGTCTGTGTGTCAGACAACATCGCTTGTTGCAGGTAACTATAGTGAACGAGACATTTTACTAGTGAGACTCTGTGTTGTTTATAGGCTGATACAGTGTGAGTCTACAGTAGCTTTATGAGCAGGAGATGTTAAACTGGTACAGCACTAATAATGCTCAGCAGTCACTGCTGTTACCAGTACTACAGTAATACAGTGTATCTTAGGGTCAAACTAGCTGTATTAGCAAGCTAACTGCTGGGTGCTAATCAAAGTTGTACAACCTTGACAATCAGTAACTGCAGTTCAACCATTTCATTTTCACACGCAACTACACCATTACAACACAGGGCATATCTATCAAGTAAATGTACTTACAGCAGCAATTGGCAAGGCCTTTCACAGCCAATGTCTCAGCCCAGCAGCTTTTCGGGAGAACAGCGTTGGTCTGTCGGATTTTCAGAACACTCCTCATTTAAAAGCTTATTTTTCTACCACCGGTTATGATGGCATCCTTTCACAGAGCAAGCTGTGCTACCTATGGTTAACTTATGAGGCTAGGAAAAAAATTAAGATATCAAAGAGTGACCGCCCATGCCAAACGTTCTGAAAAGTCAAGCTAATGTATCCACAATGAGATAGGGATCATTTCATTGGTCAGCACTACACCTGGCGTTCTATTGGCTGGGGAATTTTGACAGGATTATTGGACCAAAAAAGTCACAGAGCGCAGGAGAGATCTGAGAGCAGAAGTTTTACGACCGCAGAGAAACAGCACGAGTGTAGGGTTTGATAATTGTCTGCTTTGGTGTCCGGTATTTTGCCAATTATCTTTATCCAAGTTTTATTTTTCTGATTGCAGACAAGAATTAATTAATTTAAAAATGTGCTGCTCTGCTGCAGCCTCTGCCTTTCTGTCTGTAAAGGTGAGAGCAGCCCATCCGGGTACTTTGCCCTTGCATGATTCCCCCGCCCTCCTTCTGGGTGAAAACAGCCCCTCTAGTTTGACTGGAGGTAAATGCAAAATCTAGGCACGCTGCCGATTTAATAGCATAAAATAAGTATACAATATGGAATTTTTAGCCGATAGGAGCTCAAATCTGATAGCCAGACAGACAGGCAATCATGTTATGTTGCAGTCGATCTACATTCGGCGTCATTATATAGAAAAAAGAAGAGAGAAATAGTGGATGATGAGTTTCCTTTCAGTCCCAGTCTCCTCATCAAAGTGGACTAACCTGACACACACAACTACCTTATTGAATGTCCAGGTAACTGTTCTGTCATCTATAATCTTTCCTGTCATTAAGACTGTATTTTGCTGGTTTATAACCTGTCCAATGTGACTTTATTGTAAACTCATTACATCGCTGTGGCGAAGCAGAACCACTGTCTCTGTTCTGACAGCCGTTTGTGCTTACATGTAATTACGCAACCGTTTACCACAAACTGAGAGGAGGTGAGAACAGGCTGGTTTAAGCTCCACTTTCAATGTTGATGTTGCCAAGTTTTATTTTTAGAAGGTAGGTCAACTCAATTTATGTGATTTATTAACATTAAATTCCCTCTGCTCCTGGTGGTCTGTCGAGGGGACACAGTGGTAAACCAGAGTCCATTCTGAAAGCAGGTGTTCTATCTATAAAAACTGCAGTAACTTTACAGAAAAAATAAACCACAAAGGGACAATGTCGATCATACAGCAGCTGTTATTAAGCTATTGTTGTCATAGAGACAAGATGCACATGCAGCATTTTTTCTCTCAGCGCACAAATGCTTCAAATGCAAACTTATGTATTTGTTCTGATTTTGGAAACATTGCATAGCCTTAAATGTACCACAATATGCAACAATAACAATACTACTAAAAATACATTGCGGTATAACTAAAAGGTTCAATAAAACTCTCATGGAGCTAAAGTGACAGCTTTGTTTAGATTGGCTGGAAGGTCAGATGTTACTACACTCCCCTACACTCCACTGTAGCATCAAGTTGGGTTCCAACATTTTCATTCAAGTTACATGCAAAAGTCCACGAGATTCTTCTTGAATTGTGTTTCCTTTTTTATTTCATTGTGAATTTATTTTATTTTATTTCAATTGTTTTTTATCTGTGCAGCATATGAAATGATTTTCAGAAATGTGATTACTAATCAGGATCAATTATAAGAATGAGAATAAGAATTAGGTAGTAAAATGGTTTCTATAATTTACTATGCTACAACGATGAGATGCTTCATCTGATTCACCAAGAGGGTGATATAAGAAAAGGATGTAAAGAGAAAATGAAGGAGAAAGAGAAGGAGAAGGAGAAAGAGGAGTAGCTGACCTTTGCTTTGTGAATGAGAGAGGAGGGTAGAGGTGTTTATAGAAGTGAGAGGGAGGAGATGGCGGAGGGGACAAGGTGCTCAAGGCATGAAAAGATAGAGAGACTAGAGAGAAGATGGAGAGAGAGAAGTAGAGCAGTTACCCAGCAGTAGAGTCTGAGTGCTCTCCTCCACCAGAGACTGCTGATTAAAATTTCATTGGCTGAGGCTGGAGGTCGGAGGTGAAGCTCTGTGTGTGTGTGTGTGTGCGTGTGTGCATGAGCAATAAAAGCTCAGAGCCTCCTCTCTTCTTGCACTCCTGTACTCTCGCTCTCATTGGCTTATTATCCTTCTTTGTCTCTGGTTCTCTTGAGCTCACTGCTTTCTGATTGGCTCTCAACAGTCATACTGATTTCTCTCTCTTACTAAGCTCAGATTTACTTGCTCTTACGTACTAGTCTGTAGTTTAGTTAGCACCACGTGCATGATGGGTACCCCATGTCTCCTTTACTTCACAATATTGGTTGTGCAAGTCCTCAGAAATGAACGCACATCAGTATATCAGTATAACATGACCTGGGACTTAAGTCGCCCAAGAAAAATGACTTAGCTTAAGACTTGGACCAAAGGATTAAGTTTGGTATTTTTCTGATAATTTGATTACTAGATGATTGAGAAAATCAAAGATAGAGTAATTATTGGTGGGAATACAGTGTACGGTATGTTTGATGCAGCCCCAGATTGAGCCATGCTAATTTTTTCCAGACTAATCTTCTGTCAGATCAAAGAGATTCCAGTGACGCTGCAGCATTCTTCTACAGGGCTCATCTCTATTAACCTCTTTTATTGAAGCCTCGTCCTGCTGTAACACATCAGACCCTGCAGGACTCTCCTCTGTTTGTGCTGCTGCTTTTTCAATTAAGGGAGAAGTGAGGGGATACCTGAACACACTGACAGCACACACACACACACACACACACACATTCATACAAACACAGTGTGTGCCCTGTCACTCGAGCTGTATTGTGTTGTGTCAGCATCTTGATCACTGCTGTGAGTGTCATACAGGAATGACTGATTGTAATGTACTTGTCTATTAGTGTGTATGTGCAACTTTGGGCAAATCAGGATCATGTATTGGAACAATTGTTAGTAATTAGTAGTGTTTTATATGTGATGGTGTCACAATAGAAAATGTGCAAAATAAAATTTTGGAGGACATGTTAAGATGGCTGGATTAAAATGTGTCGACATAGCAAATAGACTATTTTAGAGCTGCAACGATTATTTGATTAATCGATAAGTCGATGGAAAGGAAAATTAACTGTCAACAATTTTGATAATTATCTGTTTTCATCATTTTTTGAGCAAAAACATCAAACATTTGCTGGTTCCAGCCTCTTAAATGTAAGGACTTGCTGCTTTTCTTTGTTATTTTTGACAGTAAATGAAGAGTCTGGTTTTTGGACTGTTGGTTGGACAAAATCTGAGGACGTTGGGCTCTGGGCACATACTCATACATCCAGGTCACTTCACTCAGTAAGGAAGCTTCCTCTGCATAAAAAGACTATTTGACTGCAGCCACGGTTTTCTCAGTTTGGTATGGAAGACCTTTACTGGTCTGCACAGAGTGCTGACATGAACTCCATCCAACACCTTTGGGATGAACTGGGACACTGACTGTGAGCCAGACCTTATCACCCATCATCCGTGTTTGACCTCACTAATGCTCCTGTGGATTAATGTTGGAAATCCCTTTAGCCAGGTTGTAGCCAGCAACATCTGGTGGAAACAAAATGTTCCAATCACAGTTGGAATGTTCAGGTGTCCACGTACATTTAGGCCATGGAGAGTCTTCCTTGAAGTAAAGGTTCAGATGCTTCTTCGGGGATGCTCCAGCGCACGTCTAGAAAACTGCAGCTCTATGGGCAAATTAAGAGCAAACAGGTGTCGGCACTCACCTTCAGTATGGAAACCTGTAGTGTTGAAGTTAATCTCCTTTTCCAAGGAAGATTTTCCAAGGCATTCACCTTCTCATTAAAGTAAAGGTCAAGAGTAGGGTCGCTGCTTCTAGCATGTTTTAATTCTTAATCATATGTTCAACCTATTCTGAAATTCTCTGGTGGTAAAAACATGAGATCTTTAAAACATCAGTGGCAGCAACATTTCTCTTTTCATGCATGTCATTTAGAAAATTCACAATTTAAATGTGAGCTGAAAATGATTTGGTGAATTTGGCACCATGTGGATGAGGAGAAAATAGTGCTAGAACAACTAAATGTACGTTAGTTGAGCTTAATGCATCCGTCTGTGTTATTTTGATCTTGCAGGATGTGCATTAGTAAAACAATATGACTCGACACAGACGCCACTGCAGTAACTCAGCAGTGCCAGCATCTTCACACAAACTGCACTTCAGTCTCTAACAAAGCACCAAGCACACTCTGCAGCACTGATGCCTGCTCAGACATAAAGGAAGCAGCTCACTGCCAATAGCAACCGTTTGATATTGTACACACTCCCGAGCATGAGGCATTACATATTCACACAAATCAGTTAAGAGTCATTATGCTCTTCTCACTCTCTCTCTCTCACACACACATCCACCGTGTACACAGCCGCATCAGCAAATTAGCTGAATAAAGAGCCTCTTTTTGCCTTTTCTTTTGAGTGGCTAATTAGCCATCAGAGCCCGCTGTGTGGAGAGAGCGAGATCCATCAAGAGGTAGAGCTTCAAAGAGCAGTTTATGGAAGCCAAAGCACTTTAATTAGGACCTATTTGTACGCGAAAGCAAAGAGAAAAACATAATTTGAAGCCAAAAGCTGTATAATGTGGAGTGAAAATAAACACACGCAGATAAAGAGAGACAGGAACAAACTGAAAGGATCAGACTGGAGTAGATGAGATCCTCACAAGGAGCAGAATGACACCGGAACATCAGTTTTTCTGTTGTTTTTATTCAGTGAGGAGGTTGAATATACCTGTCTCATAGCTTTATTTAAGATTAATGGAAATAATGTGCAGAAATACAAGTGTTGTGTTCTTCATTTGTGTAACATGTAGACATGGCTTTTTTATGGCTTTATTGATAGGACAGCTCAGAGATGACAGGAAACAGGATGAGAGAGGTGGTGACATGCAGCAAAGGGCCACAGGTTGGACTCTAACCCCGGGCTGCTGCAGCGAGTACAAGGCCTCTGCACATGGGACGCCCGTTCCATGTGCTGCAGCAGCCCGTACCAATGCTGTTGGTATTTCATTCCCTTGGATTTGCTCACCAATGTAACTGAAGCCCTAAAAAGGAGAAATTTGGAAACACTGCTGACTGCGTTTTAATTTAAGAACTCCAGGATTGCAATTTTGGTGACAAAGACTCTTGAAAACTATGATTCAGACACCAAGGTTCCCTTCCTGACTGAGTCTTTCGTATCCTTCTCTGATTCATCTTGCCCCTTTCACATTATTCTTTTATACATCAGCCTTTACCACCAGCAGTTAATTTAAAATGGAGAACAAATTACAAGTGTTGCCGACCTTGCTGTCTATGCTAGCAATCCGTATTTATTTCATTACTTTTGGTCATTGATGCTCTTTGTTTGTATTTGTGTGGCTAAGCAGCTAACCACAGAGTAGAACCTGCACATGCATGCCCATTGTACAAGCATTGTCATGGGATATGCATTTTCAAGCTGTTAGTATGGACAGAGCTTATTTCTCAAATGCTGCTCAGGACCTGGCTGAGGCAGGGCCTTTCTGTGATGAGTTTGCATGTTCTCCCCATGCCTGCGTCGGTTCCCTCCGGGTACTCCTGCTTTCTCGCGCAGTCAAAGCACATGCATCGGTCACTCTCATTTGCCTGTAGATGTGAATGTGAGTGAGAGTGGTTGTTTGTCTGTGTCAGCCCTGTGATGAACTGGTGACTTGTCCAGGATGTACCCCGCCACCCGCCCAATGTCAGCTGGGATCGGCTCAAGCCGCCCGCAACCCTGTGAAGGATAAGCGGTTAAGGATAATGAATGAAGGACTGTTTTAAAATTGAAACATATTAGTGACATATCGTGTGATCTCTGTTAGATACAGCTTCACACCATGTACAAGGCAGCCACATGCCTTCAGAATTTTTAGAGGGTTTAAACAAGTCAATCTGAAAAAAACTAAAAGCATTATTAAACCTGTTGGTATTAAATGTCCATTATATTTTATAAAGCTACTGGTTTGAGTTTTACCAGATTAATTGCGCATGCATGCCGTTTTCTAATGCACTGGGTTTTATGATGGATATAATGGCTAGGTGTATCCACTTTAGGTGTCACTGTGGAAGGAGTGGTGTGTATAACTGCTTTCACCTGGGGATTTGTTCAAAAGCCTGAGTCGTCTCACAACTCATTGACAGTACTGATTGTGAAGTGTTGGCTCCTGATGTCAGAGTGGATCTCAGCATTTAAAATTGCTGAGCAAAAAAAAAAAGAAATGAAAGCACAAAGTGTGTTTGTACAGTATCACTGTTCAGCTTGTCAAGATGCTCCATGAGCAAAATCCCATTCTCTGACATAAAGGCAGTTTTTTCTTCCCTGTAAGCGTGTACCTGACATTTATATCACACAATTCCCACCAACCGGCTGAGCTGCTGCTTCATCTGTCTGTCTGACGTTAACACAGATGTCTTAATCTTACAGTGAGAGTGGGGCGAGTCACTCATCACTATGTGGAACATCATGAATAAGCATGGGCAAAGAATTATTTTAAAGCATCAGACAGCATGGTAGGTAAGCTGATACTGCTGTTAGTCACGTCTGGCAGAGCTTTCTCTGGTTGTAAAGCTTCGGAGCGTAAGGAGTTTTAACAAGACTTGTGCTGAACTCTTGGCACTTGGCGGGCGAGTTGAGAATCATTTTTGGGTGTAAATAGTTTTAATAATTTTTCTGTATTGCGATTTTACTGTTATTAGTACTTGCAGTCATTTCTGTAACCTGTATCTATTCAACACCTGAGCAGAATTAAAGGGACAGTTGTACAGTTGAAAAATGTTTCCCTCTTACCTGGAGTGCTATTTAACCATCCAGATTTTTTGGTTGTGAGTTGCACAGTTTTTAATATATTAGCCACAGTGATGTCTGCCTTATCTCCCTTATAATGGAACTAGATGGCACTCGGCTTGTGGTGCTCAAAGTCCCAAAAAATACATTTGAAAAACTCAACAGCAGTGTCTCTGTCCATAAGATCATGACCCAGTTACTCAAGAGTATACATCTCTACAGCTAGTATCTCCAGAACTTGGCAACTCACACTTAAACAATCTAGACATTCTCTGTCTTGTGCAGGACATTCAAATGGATGACCGTAAAAGAAAACTGCTCATATTCCTCCTGTTTTTCAGTCAGTCATTCATGTGGCAAAAACATGTGAAGCAGATCATTACAGGAAGTGTCACTTTAACGAATCGTGTAAATGGCTTAATTTCACCATTGTTCTAATGGAAGTCACATAACCGCGTGCATGCAAACACAGACGGAGCATCTCCTGCTGAACCCACTTCAGTCTGTTTGCTGAGCTTCGTCCTCGATGATCTTTTGTCTGTCAAAAGCTCTTAGCGTTTTCATCCAGAGCCCTCTGCTCTCTGCATTTATTATTAATGGACCTCAGCAGGATGAGAACACACACACACACACACACACACACACACACACACACAGGCAGGCAGGATCTGCACATCATCGGTAGCTATTTTGGCTCAGATATTAAATCAAACACTCAAAATATAAAGGGAAAAACATTCATGAGGGAAAAGGGGCTGATGGAAGACAAAATTGACTTTCCCATTGTTTTTATCTGCTCTGTGTATGAAATAGATCCACAAGCTGATCATACACAAATGTGGTTGCATTTACAAGTAAACAAAGACATTTAGACCTTTTAAAATAAAGTGCAATATACTCTGGACAACCACAGCTGACTTTCACTTCAGAAGTGACACTGCATTTGCTTTTGACCTTGTTTGACCTTGACCTCCAAGACAAATACATTTAAAGCATGAACTGAATATCATATCAATCATAATCTTCTTTATGACTGATTTCCTGCACACATGAAATACTAGTTTTATAGAGTTGCAGAGCAGCTGGTGCGTCTCTCACTGGGAATCAACATTTAAAATTGTACTGATATTATTGCCCTCGAGTTTTGTGTACTAAATACTACATATAGCAACATCACAGCACCTGTGAACCTTAATGCCATGGAGAGTCAGCCAGCCAGCATCAGCTCTACCATTATCAGTACACTTCATAATTGCAATCAAGAACAAAACACTGCATTCACATCAATCACTAAGACTGTAATTAAGAAAAGCCATATGGGAAAAAATCTTCGCTTCAGCACTTAGTTGTATTGTGAGCAGATTAAAATGGGAAATGGGAAGCTACAATATCTACTACAGAAGTGTCAATAAACTGGAGGCCTAATGGCTGAAAAGCCATTAACGCTGACAGTTACTGACAGATGAAAGCCAGTGTTAATACAGACTCTCTCCCAAGAAAGCAGGGTTTGAGTTCCATGTCTGACCAAGTGTTTTGGTCTGATTTGTTTTTAAGCTACAGAAGTAAGATTGCCTATGTAAGTCATGAAAGTGACTTACGTAGGTAGTAGCGTAGTTATTTAAGCGTAGTTATTTAAACCCAAAGCATTATCTTTGCCGAAACCTAACCAGGTAGTTAATGTGTCTAAACTTAACCAAAGCGAGACTGTTTCAGAATGTTAACAATAGTCTAAAAGTCATAATATGTCCTAATATTTTAGATGTTTTTCAGCAAGCTTTATTTTGAAAGTCTAACCGGACATTGCATATTATTATTGCTAACTTGCCCGAAGAGCCCTGCATAATGCAAAACTGACACTAGAGGGAGGAGAAGAATGCCATAGTTTAGGGTATAGGGCCACTGACCAAGCTGCCGTATTTAACTAGTTGGGACTGAGACTGGTTGTAATCAACAAATGTAGCTTGATAGAAAATTGAAAATTTAGTGTCCATTTATGTGGTGTGACTGCAGGGCTAGCAATTGGAGTAAAATGAGCGTTCACAAGTCGGAAGAACAGGAGGTATCTCCCTTTATTATAATCTGCCAAAAAGTTATTGATTATTAGTTAGTTATTTATTTTATTTATTTTTCGTTTACGTCTAAGTTTAGCCTGCCATTAGCTGGCAGCCGACTGAATCTGAAGCTCCCTGATTGAATATTTCTTACCACAGAGGTCTGTTGGATTTAGTTGACTTCGGTCCTAAAACTGTTCTGTTCCTGCTGTTATGCACCCATGAACTCTTGCCAGTGAAGCAGATTTTCTCAAGCTCAGTGTCTCATTGTTTGTTCTGATGACTCAACCAGGAGCGCTTCATGTTCCAACAGTCGGTCAAAATCATTTTTTATGTGAAAAATGAAAAGAAGTGTACTGGCTGCCAGTGTATTTGTGTGTGTGTATGTGTGTGTGTGTGTGTGTGTGTGTGTGTGTGTGTGTGTGTATTTTTCGATGTGACCTTTCTCCATATGGTGTGGGACTGAGCAGGGGGACAGGAGGTGAGCCCTACACATGCTATCAGTCTGAGCTGTTAGCCAGCAGCCACTGACACACATATACACACTCATACACACACACACACACACAAACACACAGGCTGCAGGCCACACATGTCATTGTTACCTGATATTCATGGTGTGTAGGAGAAACAGACGAAGGAGAAGGTCATACGTGTGATGTCAGAGGCGGTGTGTTCACTGCCAGCTGTGGGTTTGATTGCCGTTCGCTCTCCTTCCACAGCCTCGGGCTCTCTCTACCCTCTGTCCTCTTCGCCCACCTCCCACAATCCTCAGCATCAGTCCAGCCCCCACCAAGAGACACACAGACCTTTCTATTTTTGATTTCTAGTCCACATATATAAACATAAATACAGCCATCAGAATGCACCAACAGAGACTGTATTTACTGTATCAAAGCAAACTAATGTTCACGTTGCTGTAGTTGGTCTGAATATGATGAATAATGTATATATCAGAATGAGTACAGTGGCAAAAATGTAATTCTACACAGCCCTGGGAAGACTATGGAGAAAAAATATTTTAGATAGGAGAGAAATCTCATTTTGTGTTTCCTTTAATCTCAAGAAACATTTCTCTTGTGTCAAGCAAGCAGCAATGGCCTGAATCCTTCAGTATAAAAATGTAATCGCCAGTAACATTAATGAACTGGAAAAACTGCATAAATTATATATTAAAGTACTCCTCTGGATGACCTTTACATCCTCATAGTATCTCAAATCTGTAGCAAATCTTAATGTGTGCCGTAATCAAAGCTAAAGGCGGTCCAACAAAATATTAGAGTGTGTGACATTTTTTGGCCTAGCAGTGTGTATATAATACCAATGACAACAGCAGCAACCATAACAATAATAATATTATTGATAACCATACTAGTAGTGATAACAATAAAAAGAGTTTGTGTATGTATGAGTGTGTTTTGTGGCTTGGATGTCAGGCAGGTGCAGATAATGCAAGATCATTTGTTGATGAGTGTGGACCAGGTTTTATTAAAGTCAATGATTTTATGGTTGATGGAGGCAGACATTTTTTCCAGTGTTTCCCATTTCCCATTCTAGTTTGCTGCACCATAGTCTCATATTGATCCAAAAACGTTTTTCACCTCTCATAATATCGCTGAAGATCCCTTCAAAGTGCTGTATCGTTGGCGACTGGACTTGTTTCAGTTTCTTTAAGATGTTTCACCTCTCATCCAAGAGGCTTCTTCAGTTCTCAAAGATTCCAATGTTTCGCGTCCTGGCTTCAGCAAAGCCTCTTTCACTCCCAGTTTACGCCCCCCGCCCCCTGCTTACACACTCTCTCTCTCTCTCTCTCTCTCTCTCTCTCTCTCTCTCACGACATCCTGTGGGAAACACTGCAGGGATATATAATCTATTAGAAAATTCTTCCATTATGCATGATGTTGAGTTTGTTTCTAGATTTCCAGTTTAATACAATGGTCTTCTTGGCGATAGTTAGGGCTGTGAGGAAGAAGAAGTGTTGAGTCATTGTATTCCTGATATGTCGCCTAAGATGCAGATCTTGGGGCATAAAGGGATGTAGCAACCCAGGAGGTGAGATAATTGATCTGTAACTTGTATCCAGAAGTATCTGATTGGTTAGCAGTGCCAGGTGGCATGTAAGTAAGTATCGGATATGTTCTGTGAACAGTGCGTACATCTGTCTGTGTCATTAAATCCCATTTTGTGTCATTTCTCATCAATGTAGTGTCTTCTATGAAAGACTTTATACTGAACGTGCTGTGTTTTTGCATTTGTTGAACATATTATTGCAGATTTGGATCCAAAAGTCGGGATTGGTAGTGATTGAGAGGTATTGTTCCCAGTTGGTGATTGGGAGGCATATTGAGGTGTCTGATGTGATTTTCTTTAATTCTGAAAAATTTTAAATGTATTCATTTTATAATTGAATCGTGTATTATGTATGTATTGGATGTATTCCAGGAACTGTGTGTTCTCAATGCCGAACTGTTGGATGAGCTGTTAAAAATTTGCAAAATGATTGCCTATATGTAATAATATGGTGTAAATGTGTGATTCCTCTATTTATCCAGGAAGTGAAGTTTAATGTTTTTTTATTAATACAAAAGTAAGGGTTGTACCAAATTGGTGTGCGGTGTGATGGGGCACTGGTGGAGCTTGTGATGTGAAGTGCTTTCCATCAAGGTGTCAGAGTTGAGGTTATGGTTATGTTTTGAAAACAGTGGTGTAGCTTGATGGTTGCATACAGCTTGTTCAGTTTCTAACCAGAGGAAGTCATAATTTGATGGGTTGAGCCATTTAGAGAGATATTTCAGTTGATGGCAAGGTAATAAAATTAAAGATTTGGAGCTTATTTTTGGGCGAGTTAATCATTTAACCATTACGACACTTCCAGAAAGACATGGGTAAATTGGTCCAGCGATTTTAAGTCTCTTTGGAAGTCAATTCTGTTGTAAGCCCCATCATTCTGCTATCCAAGACATGCAGCTGTTTTGTCTTGAAATAAAGCACTTGGCTGTTTATGTCAAGATAACCTGATGGCTCTTTGATACTGTCCAGTAATGGTTTCTAGATGCAATAGAAATAATTCATACAAAGATATAATAGCCTCCCTCAGTATGCCTGACCAGATATTATATTACACAGTGCAATTACTAAAAGGAATTCTGGTGCTGCAAAATCATACCAACTATCTGGACAAAAGGCTAACCAGAAGGTTTTCTTCACAGCACTAGATACAGCTTTGAAAATCACATTGTTACTGGGCATCGTCTGTGCTTCTGTACATACATGCTTCTCTTTTTAAGTTTCCTTAAAAGCAGTGTAACCCCCCGGAGAGATATCTTTGATTTATATTCATATGCAAATGTGCATCTGAGCAAAACAGACATTCTTTCAAGGAGAAGAAAAAAAGGAGAAAGGGAAAGAGTTCAGCTTATCACCACTCAACAGATGTTGAGACTAAATGTGTTGGTTTGTCTGTCTCATCACTGAGGCTGAGCAGAGCAAAGCTCCAGCGCTGGCCTGTCTGAATGGACCAAGTCAACCAGCTGCAGCAAACAAAAAACATTTCTATAGTGTCTGTAATTTGCTCCCATGGCAGAGGTGGAAATCAGGATGAGAACCTTCAGCTGCCAAAGGCCTTTGGCCAAACAGAGGAAATTCATTTTCCAAGAAGATGCAGCGAAGGCACTCTGCTGCAGGACAGTGCTCCCGCCAGGTAGCTGCAAAGCAAGTGCTGAGTGGACAATTACAGAGCTAGCCTGCTGTCTTTCCCCCCTCTTTCTCTCTTGACAAAAAAAAAAAGAATCATCACAAAAAACAAACATTATGGGGGCTTTGTTTCCAGAGTTTTAACGATTTCATTACATTCTTGTCAAATCTCTAACTTTTTAAAGCTATAACAGCTACAGTACATGTGTCTTATTTGTCCTGTTGGATGAAGCAAGCTGAATTTGGAAAAAAAAACTAGTCTTGCAGGCGTAAGAGATCAAAGCAGGAGTGGGATCAAATAACCCATGGGCGATGGGTTCCATGTAGACCACAGAAGTGCAGGTGTTAGTTGACGATGAGAGGGGGAAGGAATTACAGAAAACATAATAGTTTAGCGAGGAGAGTTGTAGCCTTTAGGTTAGAAAAGTAGTTTAGTGACCTGAAGGTTTCTGACTCAATCCTCTTGAGGTAATGTGGCAGGTGCCCTTGACAGAGGCACAGAAGGCCAGTGGTCCAAACACTGTGGTGTTGCTGGTCTGCTGCCAAAATCTGGAAATGTTTAGATGTCAAAAAATTCAGGTAAAGGTTGAATAAACACTTTTAGCTTATTTTTCCTTGTTTTTTTCTCCTTATCTCTTTTCTTTTTCCTTTGTGTCTTCTTTTGACTTTCCCTCCGTCATTGCGCTCCCCTCCCTTCCTCTGCCTTGCGATATAACTTCCATGGCTGGTTGATTTGGGTGAGCAGAAGGAAACAGGCAAGGCTTCCACAGTTCAGGGCTCTGGAGAGCTCGGCCAGGCAGCAACAATCAATCACAGACTAAAGCCCTCTTCTCTCTGGACTGCTGTGTGCCAGGTGACACAGTAAACAGCTGCAGAAATATAATGCCTACAGTGGGTATTTGAATTTATAGACATGAGAAAACAGAGTCCCTCAAGAGTCTGCAGTCCTAGGAAAGGAAGGACATATACTGATGTCAGAAATAGTTAGAGGCATTTTTGTTTGTTCAAACATATGATTACATTTTTTGGACATATATGGATGGTGATGCATACAACATACTTTGTGACTTTGGCATTGGAAATTACTTTTCTATCCCAGTTCCAAGAAACAGTCAAAATTATACATTGAACTCTCAAACTCATGTTCACAGCGGTTCAGGGCACCATTGCCTCACTAAAGAGTAATAGCACTATAGAACTATGGTAATAGTTGTAGAGAAGGCGTTCCACCAGGTTGAGTGGTATTACTTATTTGAAGTCCTCAACAGATTCCATCTTGGAAATAAATGACCTGACAAGCCTGGATGATTTACCATTTGAGATCTCTCTAGAAAAAAAAATCACTTATCTGGGGGTCGAAGTAACAAAGAAATACTCTTCTCTTTTCCAGGCAAACTTTCCCCCTTCAATAGAAAAATTGCCGATAAGATTGTCATTCTGGGACACTCTAAATTTCCCCTAATTGGAAGAATTAATGTCCTGCAGTTATTATATCTGTTCCAGAACATCCCTATTTTTCTTAAAAAGTCATTTTTTGAACACTTTCATCTTAAACAAAGTAATCCCTTCTCCTACCACCACAAAGCCCTGCAGTGCCAATAGATAAGGAAAGACAAAAGTCGGCTGAACCTAACCTGAACCTTTGTTCTCAAACCAGTTCAAGCAATGATGCTTCATAAGCAGTCTGAAACCAGAACTATTAGAGTCAACCAAATTATAAAACAACAGAAAGAAAACTATCTTACTTATTGGAATGCAAAACCAAACACACAATGTAAAATGCAATGTTATCTGGCTCTAAAAAGACCCTGTGGCAACCTACCTGACCATGGTGACTGATGTTAAACAGAGAAACATGTTAACAAAGTACTCACAGCCTGGCCATAGAAACAGGAAGATATAAGAAATCATAGCAACCAACAGAGGAGTGACTGTGCCAACAGTGTAGAGGAATTGCTGTGGAGACAGAGCAGCCCTTCCTTACACATGGCCCAAAATTTTGACAAATTCAGGATTAAGCACCAACATTTTAACCAATCAGAAAATGAGAAAATAAAAGTTGGACTGGGGGAAATGAAAGAGAGCGGCATTCTCACAGGACAGTTTGTCCCTGCCTGCCACAACATGAGGGAACCAGACTGACCTGCTGATCTGCACCAATCCTCAGATTGTTAATTTGAAGAATTAGAATTGAGGAATTCTTTATGTTGGAATTATCAAGATGTTGATGCTTTGGCAATACTTTATCTTGCTATGGTCATGCCAATAAAGCTATTTGAAATAGTTCACTGTTTCAGTCAGAGAGACATTAATAGAGTCACCATTTTGCTCTTGGAGGGAACTCTCAAAGAATCTAAGCAGCAAGAACACATCCTCCAGCGTAGTCCTTTTAGCTTACAGAATTATAGTATGCTGAGGCCAAAGATTGCTGTATACATTAACCATAGAAGATAGCAAAGGCAACAGTAGTAAAAAACTGATGTTAAACACATGAGATTGAAGTGGTGGTTGGAGCTTCAGCAGCAGTAAATGGTGTTGGCTTTGAGGTGTCAGCAGAGTAACAACAAGACCTGTTATAAAGGCCATCCTGTATAACTGTTTCAATATGACTGTATGTCACTAGTCATGCAGTAGTCATATAGCTGATTTTGGGTTATATAAATAAAACTGACTGTGCTTGACTTGCTACGTTTGCTGACTGAAGAATGAATAAATGAAAAACTAATGGCCAATCAACGGATACAAGTGTGATTTCAGTGTGCTGCCCTAACAAGTACTGTATTTGAAAGTTGTGTGAAAGCTTGTCAGAAACACTGAACTAACAGGTGTAAAGAATATTTATGTCTGGCTCTGTTTGCTTCTTTTTCTTACAGACATGTCTAGAGTTGGAGCGGTACCTACAGACTGAGCCCAAGCGATTCTCAGAGCTCTTTGATGAGGAGCTGGACTGTCTCTTAACGCCGGCCTTCATGCAGGGTGGTGACAGTGACGAGGACTTGATGGATCCCCTCCTCCCCAGTCTCCCTGACCAGCCCAGCCCCCCTCCGCTACTGGTAACTCTCCCCAAGGTCCAGACCAAAATTCTCCAAGCGCCCAACCCCAGCAAGACCCAAGTAGAGGCAGGGACTGAAACCCTCACACCAAAGGATCAAGTCCTTGCAGGAGTTAGTGCCGCACAGCTCAGTGCCGCTGTTACATCCCTAACACCGCCATCGTCACCGGAGCTTGGCCGCCACCTTATCAAACCCACACAAACACTGACTGCAACGGCAGATGGTACACTAACGCTCAAACTTGTGGCGAAGAAGGTAGGGTTAGGGGCGGCTAAGCTGGTGGCAGCACGAGCATTACCATCACCACCAAGCCGAGGAGGAGCTCTCAGTGACAGTGAGCAGGGAGGAGGAGGAATTCTAGGAGGAGACGTACCAGAGAACAAAAAGAGAGTCCACCGATGCCAGTTTAATGGCTGCAGAAAGGTTTACACCAAGAGCTCCCATCTGAAGGCACATCAGAGGACTCACACAGGTAGGACCTTCGTTACATTCATTACAATTACCTTCAGCACAATCGCTCTACATTAAGATGCTGACATTGAAGACTTTTTTCAGTTCTGTGCTTCAGCAGTTCAGATGTAAAATGAAACAGTGATTATGAGGTTGCAGTGCTGACTTTAAGCTATAATTTGAGGGTATTCACATTGATATTGGATGAACATTGAATGACTCTTAATTCAAAACATGAGATTTTGGCCGCTTGCTTATTTTGACCTTTTTTTACAAATCAAATACTATGTTTTGACCCATGCATGAACATGCAAGAAAACTTCTAGGACTTTCAAATGTATCTTCGAATTGCAAGCAACAGTCATTTTTCCAAAATGACACCATCACATCATTTGTGATGTGTTTAAGCAGTGCTCAAAAACGTATTTTCTGACATGTACCATGGGTCCCCCAGATTCAGGGCAATGCAGGACAACATACAGATATGGAGACTGAGTTATATGGCCAAACATTGCAATCTTTTAGTCCAGGGATATTCAATTAAAGTTCTGTAAGGTCTTGTTTCCTCAAGTGAAGGTCTAGAACATCATAATGTTTAACTTGCATTAAGATTCACTGCCATATACGGAATATTGATGTAGTCTAGTAGTTTCATCAACGTCTGTATGTAGTCAACAACCTCCTCTTAAAATAAAGTGCTTGATTTTAGAAAAGATAAATGAATACACTGTACCTTGAGGTTACCTTTTTCTTCTTTTACATAAGATCCATTTCACATCTAACAGTCTCAACCGACATTGTCAAAAACAATCTCAACAAATCTTAACAATTGAACAGTCCCACTCTTTTTTTTTGATGCCCCTTAATTCGGATTTCAATGGGTATGTTTGCTTAAAAGACACGCGCTTCGTCTCGTAGTGGTGCTTCACAATGCTGCTTTTAATAATCACCAAGGTATCAGATCATATAAGACGTATTGGTTTTGAATTGCCCATGGGAAGAATGAACATGTAAGATTCCATTCTTTATTAAAACTTTTCTCTTTTTAGAGCATGCCATTTGAAATGTGCAATTTTTACCCCAAAGTCTATTTTTATTAAAACCTAATGTGCTAAGGTTCAGAAACAACAGTTGTATCTTCAACAATGTGCTTAAACCTGCAGCTTTGAGTAAGGCCAAAGACATAACAAAGCATATACAAAATTCAGAAGATACTTGCAGCTTCTGAAGAAATCTGCAAAGAAAACATCAGATTCTCCTCTTCCTCTTTTGCTTTTCAGATGGTCCTCTAGATTTATTAATTTCCTCATGAGTCTCAGTACCAGTTCAGTGCCAAAAGGCCCTGCCTCAGTAATTGCCTGATGATTGATAGCCTGGTAATAAATGACATTGCGAATTCAGCCGTGTCCAACTGGGTCTGACATGCATCTTTAGCTGCTAACTACAGCTGCCCTCTCATTGACCCTCAGACAGGATGCACACCAGGCTAATGTGTCCAGGAGCTGCTTGCCGTTAGCTTTCCAATGTGTTAGCATGTAAGACGGGCTTTGGGTTGATGAAGGAGACACATGAGAAGATAAAGATGGATTTGACTGACGTGGATTGTGATGAATTCATGATGTGCTTGTGTTTGAACTAGGGCTGTCAAGCAATTAAAAAATGTATCTAATTATTTACAAGCTTTGCGATTAATTAATTTAAATTAATCGCTTATGCTAATGTTTGCCGTAAGCATTTAAAAATATTTCAATGCAATAATCAGTTATTGAATCAATGGATAAATGGAGGTTTGAAGTATTACTATTAGGAAATTCCTTGCTGAAAACAATGCTCCTTGTCAACAGTTCCATCTGGCCATTTTTTTTGAAGTACCACTCCAATGTGTTTTGGTATTTTTATGATCTTTCCTGACAATGTTTTATAATTTTTGACAAATAACTTAATTTTGTGCTTCAACTTAAAAAACAAAATAAGTTGATGCTAAAATGGAAAGGACTGCAGTAGAATCTGGGACTTGGCCTCTAGTGTTAAAGAGTAGCATGGCTCCTTTAAGAACAGGGCAGTTTGTAGTGAGTGAGTGGAGAGTGACAGTCGGTGGTTGTAGGGGTGGGCAATACCACAAAATTTGGTTTCGATACGATACCAAGTAATTCAAGGCTGGTAGCGATACTTTATATAATGAAAACACAATACAGCTTCAAAGGCAAATAACATAAAATATTTATTTTATTAAATAAACTAAAGATGTGTAACATTAAGATTCTGTTTGTACTTGTATAAGCCTATAAGTGAAACATACAGTCTGAGGTATATGTTTACGCCCAGCTCGAAGGCAGTGTGGAGATCGCTGTGAATTAGCTGTGGCAGAGTGCGGTATCCAGATTAATTTGTGATATAACTTTAAGCAGTGGTGCAGGTATACCGCATATAACTACATAGTTTTCAGTTGGCATTGCGTATACCCACTTCTAAATCCCCTCTGATGTGTATCTTTGTTAAACTGTTTGAGGGAACTATAGGTAACTGCATACTTGTGGACGCAACCGTCACTAATGCTAGTGTAGCTCCTCAGGGATTTAAGCTGTTACATTTCTAATTTTGATAATCTAACCCTTGACAACACATTAGTTAAGGTTGTAAGGCTAGCTAATATGTGCTAACGACAGTTGCCACTTCTTTTTATAGCAACAGTAAACATCACGTAATGTGAATACAGTAGAGTGCAGATTCAGGCTACATTGCACAGTATGCAAGGCTCTTGCTCTCAGTGTGACAATGCACCTTGTGGGGGCTGGAAGACCTCATGGACAATGGACAATTAAGTGAACAAAAAAGTCCACTGTAATGCTAATTAGGTATGTAGTCACAGTAGCCCTGCTGGCCCAGCCCTGCTGCTGCTGTCTGCTGCACACAGAAAGAAATAAAACATGTAATTTTATTTGGTGGTTTCCCTGTCCTGGGAAATGGATAGAGGGGAAAACCCCTCTCCCCTACTTACTACATGTTCACAAGCTCAAACAATTCTTAGTTTTAGTCTCACTTGTGTATTGTGTCTTTGATTTTTATTCTATTTTTACATGTTGTTGAGCAATAAAGGAAATTAAATCTTGAAACAGTTTACGTTGAAAGAAATGCTCTATTTAACTGGAGCAGGAGGAGCACTGTGGTGCTGTGTGCGTAATGTGGTGCGCGGATCTCAGTCCTCTGATCGGACTGGACAGGTCATAAGAACTATCATTCTGATTAAAAGGGGATGGGTTGTGGGTGGGTGAAATAATTCATCTTTGATGAGGAACATATTAATAACATAACCTGCAATGGACTCCAGCAGCAGACACATTAAGTGCGTCTCCCCCTTACGAGAGACGGTGCGCGTGTTTACGCATGAGACAGAGTTTAACCCAACTCCTCCCGACGGGTTAGGCTGTCAAAATGTTATTAATATATTCCTCATCAAAGATTAATTATTTCACCCGCCCACACCCCATCCCCTATTAATCAGAATGATAGTTCTTATGACCTGTCTGGTCCGATCAGAGGACTGAGATCCACGCACCACATTACGCACACAGAGACGCACCGCAGCGGTCCTCCTCCTCCAGTTAAATAGAGCACTTTACTCACAACAGTCAAACAGAGTTGTTGTCATCATCTTTATTGATTATTGATCACAATCAAAGGCAAACTCCATGTAGAAAGATAGGACTGTCAGTAGCTGGGCTGTGCTGATCAATGAGAATAGGGCAGAATCCATGCGCACAGATTGTGAATCCGTTCGCATGGATTTCCACATCCAGTTTTTTTTTCTAGGCAGGTATAAAGTAGAAATATGGGATTCATTTTACAAAATAATCTATGTGTTTGCACATGTTTGATTGGCTAAGGTAGTTCTTTGTGTTACTTGTATGACATGACCTTGTATTATGGCAAAAGTTCAGCCAGGTCCACCTTTATTGCTAGGTGATTGTGTGTTTTCTGCTGGAGCCTGCTGTGCGAGCACCCTCACTGTGTCAATACAATGGTCTGATTGAAGTTAATGAAAGGGCTGTGCTTTTTCAGGCAGTGTTGTCTGTCTGAACATGATCATAAAAGTGATTTTTTTTTTAAGTGGTAACCAGAGACCACATTCAGTGGTAAGCAAAATAAAAAAAAAAACCTTAAAACAGAAACCAATCACAGTATTTGTTTACAATAAAATAAGATCCCAGAATCATGTATCTTGCATTAAATTTAATTGTCTTTTTTTTTCACGATGTTACATTGAAATTTTATACATCTCATTCATCTAAAATGCATATTTGAATGCTTTCACATATGAAGAACACTTTCACTAATGGGTCGGAAACTTTATTTACCTGTTGGGACACGGACTAAAGAAAATGGCAGCTTGAGTTTACCCAAAACTAGCAGTTAGCGGTGAGATGTTGCCAATTGGGTAGATTCAATTCATCAAAAATGCTGGCAAAGCAACAGAGCACATAAAATAAGCACAGCAGAAATGTTAGAGTTAAGTTTAAGTTTAAATCTTAAAACGTTCCAGTTACAGCTGAAAATGACAATGACAATAATATGCCAGTTTGCCAGTTTTACGATGCAAATCAACTGCCAGTTGTTTACCAAGTGACTGTTGTTGTTAGCATGACGTCAGTGTTTCCGTCCATAGAAACCTTTATGAAGAAGTGACTGAAACCAGTGTACCACAAATGTATATTCTTAGAAATCCATTCACAGTCAAAATGTTTTCTGTATTGGACATTTCAGCCTGAGTAACTGAGGCTGAATCCATCGCTTACCTGCAGCATGAGGCCTGTACAGACTGATACCACCTGAAGCTAGCTCAACTTTAGCTTAAACCGCAGCATCATTTACAGTCTCTGGAGTGGTTCATGGCCTCCAGTTGTCATCATCCACTGTTAGCAGTTTCCTTGGTGTTCACTCGGATTACTGTACATCGCCTTTGGACCTCCACTGTATTAATACGAGCAACCTTGGCATCATTAATCCAGCGTGTTACAGGCTTATATGATCCCAGCAACCATCGCTTGGCTTTAAGTATAGCATGACATTCCAGGGCAGCACCTGGCATACCCAGGGGGAACTCACAGCTGTAACTTTATTATAGCTAATCCAGACTAGCTTTCTGGTAGCCTGGCCACTAGCTGCAGTATTTGTAATCTTCTGATGATTCTATGGTCGAGTCATGATAACCAACGATGAGCTTTTAGAGGCAGAATCATTCACTGAAAAAAAGACACCCCGAAGACACTGCAGCTTCCTCACTCTCTCTGTGTGTGTGTATGTGTGTGTGGTATAAATGTGGGGGTGGAGTATTCCCTCCCGATCTGTTCACTACAAGCACAGCACTGTGGTTTAATTAGCTTAATCCTCTTTTTGGGTTATTATGACCATAAATCATTGAACATACATGTAGGGAGGGATTAACATAGCACACACTACAGGGAGGAGCAACTACAGAATGCCTGCGCTGCATCAATACACTTACTGTCACAAAGTGCACACCAGAGGCCGTTAGAAACATCATTATAGTGAGTTCTGTCAGGAGGATGTGCTGAAATTCAAAATAATGTGTAATGTAGATAATGATATTCCTCTGTTTATGTCCAAAATAATATCTCTGCAGCACAGCTTTGATATGAAGGGTTCATTTTCTTATATGAAAATGTCCAATTAGGGCTGAGTTGTAAAATTATTAGATGTACAAATTAATTCAGTGTATCTCTGAAGTACTCAGAGCTGCTCTGACCCAGAGCTAGGGTTTTCTCGATTATTTTTCACTCTCTTTGATCTGGTTGGATCTCTCAAAACTGTACATGGCTCATAATCGTAATCTACATGATATTTAAGCAGTGGTACAAAACAATATACCTATGTGGCATCAGAGACAGCAGAATAGATGAGCAGTTTTTGAAGGAGTGTAAGAGTGTTCGTCTGTTCTGTACCTGTAACGACATTTTTGTTGGAGCATCAACTCAGTGTGCACATCCAAATTTAAACCATCTTCAAACAAACAGATTTTAGATTTCTGTGCATTTTTTGAAGTCCATAAGCTTTTCAGTGTTTTCAAACAGCAGTGAAAACCTCTGACAGTTCACAATGTAGGATGACATTTAAATGCACCGTCTGACATTTAATGTCTGTGAACAAAGATATGTACTTGTTGGTAGTTATAACTGATTTATATAGCAAACTATTTTATTTTATATATTTTATTTCATTCTACCATTAAATACTGCTACGTCCCCACTACACTGTTCTCTAATAATAGGCAGTTCATTAACTACAAATCATGTGCAGTTTATGTTTTTATCATAGTCAGATTAATTAAAAATTAATGCAGGCTTCATGTTCAGTGCAGTGGTTTATGTAACTGAAGCATGTTCAAGAATGAGCTCATTGATTTTGAATAAACCAAAAGATCCCATAAAGCAAAGGTACATTTTGCACATGGTTAACAAAATGTCTTGCAGGGACGTAAAGTTTAATTATGTGATATTATGTAGCTCATGGGTTAAATCATGAAAAACCACTGGGCATGGCAACTCCAGCCCGAGTGTGACTTCTAACTTGAGACAGCCTTCCACACACACACACACACACACACACACACACACACACACACACACACACACACACACACACACACACACACAGTTTATACCTCCATACTCCTCTACACCCACTGGTCTCAACCTCCAACCTGCTCTCTCTCTCTCTCTCTATCTCTCTCCTACTTACTCATTCAGTTTGGGTTGCCAAGCAACTGCATCACACTCTTCCATAATTGGTTTGTGGCTGGTTGATTGTCCATGCCTGTTAATCTCTCTCTCTCTCTCTCTCTCTCTCACCCACCCACCCCCCTCTCTCCCTTTCTCTCAGTTGCTAGGTGACTTTATCACGCATCCTTGCCTTGCTGTGCTATAATTGGCTGCCGTCATGGTTGCTGTGGCGTCAGGCCCGAGCTGGCCTTGCCTCATTCCCCCACCAGTGTGTGTGGGTGTGTGTGTGTGTGTGTGTGTGTGTGTGTGTGTGTGTTGAGGGGGGTCCTATTGAAGGAAGATGGGGTGCTCTGGCCAATTACTGAAGACGGGTGTGAAACGGCCGCCAGTCTGGCACCTGCGGCCCCCACTCATACCACATATCACACACACACACACGTAGGTTGAGAGTGTAACATTTCTCCAACAGGATAAGCTGTTAAGTGGTTTGCTATTGTATGTTGAAAATATTGGTCCTGTATTGAGTCCTGAGTGAGAAGGACTCTGTGGAGTGAGTAGGAGGATTCACACATACACATACTACAGCTGAAGATTCAGCATGGATCATTTTAGCTTCTTTACAGAACTAGAAGTAATCCGTTGTAGAATCACACTTTTCACAGCTGTAGCTGAGGATTGTGAGCTTTTATTTTTTAATTATAATATTTTTTAATATTTGACAAGTCCCGGTTGTAGCATCAAAGTCAAGTAAACATGTGTAGCTTACCTCTTTTCAAGAAAAACAATTATAACTTGGAGAAGTCTTGTCTGTTTGTGACTGTTGTGTTCTCTCCCAGAATAATTTATCTCTTTTAACAATCATATTTGAGTCGAATTAGAAACAGCAAGAATTAAGAAATAACAAAATATTTAGTCTTTACCACGAGAGCCCAACCGATACGTCAGGAAGCCAATATTAATAACATTGATTTATTGAATTTTAATATTTAACACTTTTTGCAAGTATTTTATTGATATTTTTGTGTATTTAAAAAGTATAGGAACAATCTGTAAAACAAACAGGAAAAATAATAAAACACTACAGATATTATTTCACAGTGTATTGATATTGGCCTTTAAAAGGTCAGTGTCATTTGGATTCTTCTGACCACGTTCGAGTTATGGTCACACTGACAATATGTCGTGACTGTAGAGTTGCTTGAGCACTTTCTCCACCAAGTTCCTCATGCTCTTCCTGGGGGATGTGACACATGCTGGTAGATAAAGTCTCCACAGTTTGTTTTTAGTCTCCCACGGGGTCTCCAACTCTATCCTTCTCCCCCAAAGGGAGGCAGCCTCGCTTGGTGTCTGAACTACCTCAGTTGGTTCCTCTTAATGAGAAGGAGCAGTAACTCACTAACGAGGAGTTCGATACTCAACTCACGTCTGTGCAGGAAACCTGAGAGAAGGATGTTTTTAAAAAGTCAGTGTGTTCAGCTCTCAGTATTTTTGTAGCTTCTGACTGAATCTCTTTAGTTTCTCTCGTCCTGTTTGTACTTTCAAACATTTGCAGTGCTAACCCTAACCCTGTACTGTTTCAGGTACAACGTTTTCTGTAATGCTGCTTCTTAATAACAGTGGGCTTTTATTGTGAAGAAGTTATAGGAAATGAAACTTGTCAGTAACTGACTTAGCGTGTTATCCAGTGGTTACAGTTGAATATTCCACTGCTGAACTTCCCAACTTGACGTTTATCATTCAAAATCTCATGCAGTGGCTCTGGTTTTTGCCGGGTCAGGGTTTGTTTTGTAGTTTCTCTTTCTCCCTTCCATTTCTTGCTCTTTCAAAGGGGTAAAAGGAAAAACATGTCATGATTTTCATTAATTATAATTGATAATTACCAAAGGAAAACTCCATGCAAAAAGATAGGGATGGCAGTTGCAGTCAAATAAAAGCAGTCAATGTGTTCTAAGCATCAGACACTGCAGCTGCGACAGCCAGTTGCTGTGGTGTGTTTACCAGGGCAACTGTGGCCACCAGGCCATACAGAAGAGCAGCTCTGGAGGATGAGTGACCCCAACAGGAGCAGGAGAACACTGGGAGAAAGGCAGAAGAGGTCGGTGTGATTACCTGCAAAACTACAGCATATAAACAACCAAAAACAGACATTACCATAGCGTCTGTGTGAGTTAACAGTACGAGTCAAGCATAGAGAGCACGGCAAACAAAACCAACCAATCAGAGGCGGTGTAGGGTGGGTCTTGTGAGAACATAAGTGGGAGCCGAAATAATGCCACTAAACAGATTTAGCGCTGCAGTTCTAAAACATTGTCGGACAGGGTTTTAAAAAAGGTACTGATAATGATGCCACAAAACCAGAGATATCATTGGCATCTCCAGACTAAATTGCAAATACATATTAGTCTGGAACCTCTACATTCATTTTCGATTTCCAAGGATCATTATCAATGAGCGTAGAGCAAAGTCCCACTGGACATAATTGGATAGACACCCAACCAATTAGAGCAATGAAAACATGGTAGTAGTCACATGCAAGCTTGGGTGGTTATTGGTCCATTTTCAGGAAAAGCTAAAATTTGTCTTTGAGGTGGGAAATAGGCAATGCTGTAACAGAATTTTGAATCGTATTTGATTAGCACTGCCTAGTTTGACAGCTTGATCTAAGTTTGGTGAGCCAGGTGAGTTGCACTAGATGGACCTGATAAACCTCTAAACAATCAGAGCAGTGAAACGTGTGACATATAACCTTTCAAATTTGGATCAGTGATGCTCCTCCGTCAGTCATCGTATCAAACCCACCACATATCAAATGAACAGTCGTGACTGGCCCACTGGAAATCGCATAGAATGGAAAATCTGTCTGAACAGGACGGAGACCAGACACATCTACCAAAGCAAATGTAACATGAGCTGATTGTTCTGCTTCAGAGGATAGACATATTACCTTTTTATTCCACACATTCTTCTTCCTTTTCCAAGCCTGGCACCTACATGACCCTCAATACAACCCGACTACCAACAGCTCTGTTTGAGTTTCAGGTGTATCTAATGTAGCCTTGAGCTGCTAGCCTACAGCAGAGTTGAGGAGCTGGCCTTTTAAGCTCATTAGTGCAAATTTTAATGAAACAAAAAACAAAATTAATGTGTCTCCTGCAGACTTTCAAGAGTGTATAAGAAGATATAACACATATATATATATAGATATACACAATAATCAGTAGCTCTTCTAAAGGTTCAAGGTGCTTTATTTGCCAAATACACAGAGCATTCAATACAATTTGCCCTGAAATGCACCAAATGCTGTGCATTAGGTTATCTAAGCCGGCGTCCGGTCTCACCCATGCCATCCCCAACAAACCAGAAACTGTAGACGAGGCAGCAGAGAAAGACCTGTCTGTCTCCGAAAATGGTCAATGGCGAGACAGAAACAAAACCTAAATCCCTGTTGTGGAAAAGAGCAACCGACAGCACAAGATTTGACTGGAGAATTTGAATATGCAAATCCAGGAGAGCACGCCTCGTGATCTGGAATTCCTTTAGTGCGGGAACAACTGCGTCACCTTGTAGCCACATTGTATCCGTGGATGAAAGATGACTCCGATCAAAGAGACACAGACACCAGGGGGAAATGAAGGAGAACGGGGCATCATTCACATTTGGATGTTCCTGTAGCACATCATCTTTTACTTGTAGTTGCATCACATTGCACTCAGAGCTGCTCTCCTCTCATGTGAAGGTGTACTTTCTACAGCTTCTTTTATTCTGGCATGATGATTCAAGTTGGCAACTTAAGGCAATTAAAGTTATGAAAATCAATTTCACATTGAGTACACCTGCTGGTGATGGAGAGGTTATGCCTGGGGTATGGTTGGGACTTGTGGGTAAACAGCTGAATCAAAAAAGGAAGCTGAACCTGCAGATATGTCTGCAGTGAAATTGTGCACATTTATCTATGTGTTTCCATCAACTAGTGCATTAGAATATTTGTTAATAACAATAATAATAATAATAACATAAGATTATTTAAAAAGTAGCAGCTGTAACACTTCTGTCTCTCTGGGTAATCATTTCAGTTCATTGCTTTTCAGCTGAAGTGGCACTCATCTTGGCAATCAAACTGAATTGCCATTTTGTTTTCACTTCATGATTGGTCTGTCATCACCTCCATTTTGCTGCTTTCTGTTTAGGAAGGGTTCTGAATTTCCTGAACTAATCACATGCAAGTGACCTAACTGTCCCACCAATCAAACTGCGTTAGTGGTGGCTAGGAGCTGTTAAACTGTATCATAATTGCTCTCGCTCTGGCGCAGGAATATGATGACTTAGTTGTTAGTCTTACCAACTAATTTCTGATGGTCAGGGAAAGAGACATCAGTAAGCACAGCACCTGATCTGTTTGAATCACTGGAAAATCATCACTGGAACTGGTTTCTCTCTCAGGGTTTGTTGGCCTTTGTGTACACATCCTTTTCCATTACACTCAATTATGCTTCCACCTTATTGTCAAATGCTTCAGTTTTCACATTAGTTCCACTTTGTTTTGGATTGGTCTGCATTTGTGTTTGTCTCCTTAAGAAGATTGGTGTTTGCTGTGATGGCAGTGGAGGGGCTGCTGGGACATCTGGTTAACTGACTGTAAGCTGCTGTATCACTACCCATTAGGAGTCATTAAGACCCAAATTATAGTTAATACCCCCCAGTTCACACACGCATACACACACATACACATACACATGGCACAGAGTGACTCACATTGGGGTCTGGAGTTAGGTTTGGCCATGTTTTGCCAACACAGTGTGTGCAGTGGAGAGAGGCCTGTGCTAGGAAGTGTTTAATCTTTATCAATATTTGAAATTAAGTGGATTTTAATTACAGTTTGGTTGATGTTTGAGTCCATCAACAGTCTCTGTTGATTTGAATTATGCTACTGAGACAGTTGGAGCCCAGACTATGGCTCTGAAACAAAGAAAGTGCAGGGTCGTCAGCAAAATTGTTGAACCTTGCACCACAAAGCAACGCAACAACATCCAGCACACAGCTTTGGCAAATCAAACGTGCATATTTCTAGTAGATTACTTTCTGTTACCTACTGTACTGTAAACAGTGTCATCTTACTGTTTAACAACAAAGGATAAAAGTATTGTCACGTAACAACTTTCCAGAGTTTTAAAAGTATGTCAGATGTGATTAGACACTGGACGACCTGGTATGTGTTTCATCTTCTCACTGGTACCTGTGGCACCACATCACATGTCATAGAAAGGTATAGCATGCTAAGGGCTGTGATGAGGTTCTGATCACTGGAAGTAGACTAGCAAGTAGAAAATGTTGCACCATCTGTGGCTCAGATTTTCTTTTTAATTTGATGACGTTTCGGCCCTCGGGCCTTCTTCAAGATCAACAACCAGACTGAGACACAGGCACTGATATGTTTTATAGGCCACATCCTAGTAACACATGTGATAGTGACAATCATCCTGCACCACCTGGGTGTGAACAAACAATCTTGAGGTCTTGAGTGACTAAAAACTCAAGACACAGCCAATCAAATTACTTCTAAAGTGAAAATTAGTCAATTAATCATTTATTCCGGGTAGATTCTAATAGATATATGACAATGAACATTATAAACACCCTGTTCTAAATATCCAACAAATAGAGGTATTTTACTGAAAATTTCACTTAAAATTTTAAACAGATATACAGAAAGGTTAAACATCAGCTTTGAATGATCTGCAGCAACACAGCCACACAATCACAGCCCAGGCATTTCAACCAAGAACCACTCCCAATCTTTGAGGTTTTAAACCAAAATGACAAATAAGGTTGTTAGCATTTGCACTTCAGAGCATTTCTTTCTGCATTACATACTTATGTCTGCATGTTGACAACTTAATTAGCTGTTTTGTGATTTTTGGGTCAGAACCCATCACACTCATATGACTTTTGAGTTGAGAATGCAAATTCTTTTGTTTTCGAACCAAAATGACCAAAATGAGATACCCAAAATACAAAGATTCACAACTGATCCTTCGTGTGAAGGATCAGAACAACTCTGAGCAGCAGGAGGTTGAAATCAGTGAAAAATGAAACATTTAGTCTGCCAGAGAACGGAAGTATAGATTTGTGTGATAAACATGTTAATGCAGTGTGATAAACTGTATAATCTGTTACAGTAATCTGTTAATTACTGTTTTTTAAATTCTGTTATAGATTTGGTAACTAATGAGACTTAATGCAAGTGCCTTCATCATGACATGTTACATAGCTTGGTGCAGAATCATGCGTAGTATCAATTATGTAGCTCTCACCACAAGAGGATATTATTTAGTAGATGATAAGTGAAGGCCATTTTTATTAGGTCTTAAATGTGTTGTTGTTTTTTACATATATTGTTAAACCTATTACTGTATAAAAACTGAGTTTCAAAGTAGCTTAATTAATGAAAATGTGTTATTTTTTCCACATTATTATGAGTTAAAGTATTACCTTTTTGGACGTTATAGGATTTTGCAGGGAGACAACTTTGCTGCTCTATCTGCCGACCCCATATAGCCTGCACACTCACACCCACACAGAGAAACACACTCTCATACAGGCTTTTACACAGTCGGACATCATCACGTCCCATCTGAAGACAGTCTGCTCCTGCACACCGCACACACACGCACACGCACACACACCTCTAGCCAAAAGATACACTACACACACACACACACACACACACACACACACAGCTGGAAGGCTTTCTATCATAGAGAGATAACTACAGGCTGAGAACAATAGACCATCTCTTCTCCCATCTGGTGAAGTGGGGGATGAAACTTCATTTACATTTCAGATCCTGCCACCTCAGGGAGTGTGTGTGTGTGTGCGTGCGTGTATGTGTGTGTGTTTGGGGGGGGGGGGGATGATAGAGGGAACAAAACCAGATCCATTTCAGGGTGAATTTTGGATTATGAATTAACACAGCGCAGTGCTGACAGACTTCATTTACAGCAAATTGAGTGTACTGGCTCATTGAAATGCCTTTTGTGTCAAAACTGGTCTGCCTGGCCCCTGGGCTGTGTGCGTGCATCTGTGGCTGTGTGTCTGTTTTGGTTTGGAAAAAGCCATGGGTGGTAACCTGTATTAGTGAACAGCTGTGGTTTAGACGTGTGAAATTAGATAAAATGTGACATCTTCTCTCTCTGTCTCTCTCTCTCAGGTGAGAAGCCCTATAAGTGCTCATGGGAGGGCTGCGAATGGCGTTTTGCCCGCAGTGATGAGTTGACACGACACTACCGCAAACACACCGGAGCCAAGCCATTCAAGTGCAACCACTGCGACAGGTAAACACATAGTAACTGTGAACATACAGCATGCTGTATACTTTGCAGGACATTGATATGCCCTATATCTGTCAAAAACCTGTGTGTAACCTCCACTTTCCAACAAGAATAGAACTCCAAAAAACAAAAAAGCCCTGGTTATCTTCTTGTCAAATCATGCATCACATATTTTGTTTTTGTTTTTTTTTGTGTCAAGATTAGGGCTGCATTTAATGTTTTTATTACCACATCACAGCATCAGTAACTGATACCACTGTTAGCTGAATTCCATTTAGTTGCTTCAGTTTCAGGGTTCTTGTGTTGTTCATGCTGGCACACAGTCACAGTCTGGGACACTTGAAGAGTTTTTTTGTTTATGATTGATCAATAACATCTTTAAAATTCTTAAAAAATAAATCTTAAAATTCTTTAAAAATGTAATTCCTAAAACTGTACTTACATAAAAGCACTTCCATTAGTAGAAGTGATATACACGTCAACATAAATTACTTGAGTAGTGAGTAACTTAAAAAATAAAAAAGAAGAAAAACACCGGCACACACGTGCTAGCTCACTGCCATCTTTGTGTGGGTGTATGAACACGTGGATGAGAGATAAAAGTGCTACATAAATGCAGCCATTTACACCATCTCTGTTTGGTGTTTGGTCTCAAGGTAGAATATGTGGTTGTGTTTGTGTGTGTGTGTGTGTGTGCTTACTCATGCCCCTGTGCTGGCAGTTAAATGGACTCTGGCTATTGGCAGACCAGTCGCAGCTAATTGAGTGGCACCAGATGCCAGCTCCACTTTAACATACACTCTCTCTGTATGTGTGTGTGCCTGCACTACCTTTTCTGATGAACACACATGCAGTTTTGCCCTAGAGACAGTGTAATTGGCGGTTGTGGTTTCCCTCTAGTTTGGGTTTTAGACATAAAACCCTCCAGAAACCTGCTGGAAGCTTCTAATCCTGGCTGAGAGCTGGGACTGTATTAGCCACTTTTGGCACACACACATGCATACACAAACACAGTACACAGACACACACACACACACACATGCATACAGAACACAAAGACGTTTGGATGCAAAGTCATACTGAAAGACACAATCATTTAAAGTTAAATGTCCTGTTGATTTTCTGCATTGACAACGTTGATGTCTGACAGTTGGGGCTCTTCAAGACTTGGATGGACATGAAACTGTTCTGATTAAATCAACACTGCAAAGGATGGACATCTGTGACATAAAGATCTACAGCTCTGATTTAAGATCTGTCTGACATCTTTGCTAGAGGAATGACCAATGTTGCTTATGGGTACTTCAGTGTTTGGAGCAAATCACCATACGTAACTGGCCAATGTCAATGTTTTCTGCAACCTATTTTAAGGATTAGGCTTCAGGATGAATTACATGTTAGCTCTAAGATCTTCCCTTTATTAATACACCAAGCTGGTCAGCCACTTTAGTCCAGACTGAAATATCTCAACAAGTATCCGATGGATTGCTATGAAATTTGGTGCAGACATTTCAGTTCCAGTTCAAAGTTTCAATTTATCCAATACTTTGGAATCTGAATTGAATCAGAATTACAGCCTCACAGAAGTCTTAAGATGCCTCCAAACATTGTTTTCAATGTGAACATGCTGGCAAGTAGAGACGGAGCAGCTAGATCTCTAATGAGTGTGCATGGCTTTTCGCTGCTCTGTTCAGAGTTCATGATGGTTCAACCTTCTCAACCTGCTGCCGTGCCTCACCATCTGACCACGGCAACCAGACACTACACAATAAAATGAAATAGGAGTTGATTTCACAGGTATACAGGTATTTATAGTTCCCTGGATAATACACCGTTTCATGAGCAGAGAACAGACAAGTCAATGAAGAGATCTCGCACTGGGTTAAAACCCCACTTTATTTAGCTGGATGGAGATAGGCGGTGGTGGCATTGTGCCCTGCTGCCACTGATTCAAAGTGCAGAACACCAGTGTTGCAGCGCCAACCGCTCGCTCTCTGAAAGTACCTTTAATCTTATTTTCACTTTTCCAGTATTTCCCTGTAGGCTTTTTGATGCTCGTTACAAGGTGGAAGGAAACATGTTTAACATTGCCAGTATGCAACTTAGTCTTAACAGTAGTGCACACGCACACGCACACCCACACACCCACACACCCACACACACACACACACACACACACACACACACACACACACACACACACACACATCTGTGGTGGGTGGAGCCCACCAAATATTACCATGAGAATGGCAAAAAGTGGCAGCCATGGAGAGGTTAACATTAGATAGAATGTTCAATCTGACACAATTTCTCCTGGGGAAACACACACACACACACACACAGTCTGTCATTTATCCTGCCTAATCAAGCAGAGACCCCCTGATGTTTCCATGGAGCTGGAAGGAGGGAGGAGTGATGAGGAGGAGGACAAAAAGAAGTGAGGTGGAGAAGGGAGAGTTAAGAGGAGGAGAAGAGGAGGATGGGAAGGAGGGGTGTGGGGGGGGATTGGGGGTTACCAGCTGGTCTGGCTGCTCCACACCCCCAACAGTGACACAGTGTGGCCATCTGTCCAGCCACACAGACATACAGATTGGTGAAGGTGTACAGTAGGTACCACATGGCCAGATAAAGGTTGAAGGGAAACACTAGACCACAGAGCAAAGTTAACCTGTAAGATGACACCACGTTCACTGTAATGCCTTGAAATCTGAAAACTAAAGTGAATCGACTTGTCAAAGGGGGTCGTGAAATACTGAAACAACAAAACAGCAGGAAAGACAGTTGATTCTCTAAGCAACATATACAGAATATCTCATCACATATAGTAGCTTTAACAGCTTTAGCGTCTCAGAGCTTTATGTGCAAGGACAAAGTCTAGCTCAAGATGAACATTTTCAACTGGTTTCTTCGCAGTTTGTCAGGCTCGGTGTGAAGCTGCACCTTAATTACTGTATTCCGAATGATGCTTCCTGCAGATAACACTGACATTAAGAGACTGGATCACAGTAGAGGCATCTGAACTTTCTGTTAAGTCCTGTCTACTTGTATCTGGATAGAAACACAGCCTGCCTAAACACACACATGCACACAGAGGCACACACACATAGAATAGCCTAGACTAATTAATAATGAATAAAGCCTCTGGCAAATTGAATATTTAATTTCTCATTTTATTCTCGCCCACATTTTGTTTTGCCTTTTCCGTACTCATATCATTTGAGATTCATTTTATTGTTGATGTTCAGCTTTAATGGCCTCACAATGGAGTAATAAAATTAAAATACTCGTGACATTGCGATTCCTATATTAAACGTCACCAGCATCTGGTTTTATGTCTCTCTCACGGCAGGTGCAGTCACTGCTGAGTTAAATGATCCTGCATTAGAATCGTACTGCCGGTCTGTGTGCATTAGTGTCCATGTTCACAATGCATATCTAATTAGTTCCTACAATAGTCTTCTACTCAGAGCTTGAGGGGTGACTGCAGAGACCATAGGTCTGGCTGTGATTTATGGTCGTGTCTGAGTTGTCTTTAGGAAATCACTGAGCTTCACGTCTAGGTTTCATTGGTGTAACATATACTGAAGTCAGACTGCTGAAATTTACTGTACTTTTAAGATGAAGTGGTTGAGATTCTCTGCACCACTAAATTTGTGTGTTAAGCTGTGAGCTCTGTCTCAGTGTTACAGTCTCTCTGTCTGGCTTCATACTGAAATAGGCTAACACTCATATGGTGAGCTTTTCCTGTAGGCTTTACTTATCCAGTTAAATATAAATCTAAACATCTATCTTCATCTCCAATACTTTTTGATATCGTATCTCTTGGAATTTGACCTATTAACACTTGTTAGATAACTCATAGGAAATCAGAGGTCATTAATAAGGAGAATATCAACATCCACATGTGGATGGACACTGATCAAGTTAGCATTAGAAGCTTATGTTAGCAAGCCAAATGTTCAAACTTTACCCATCATGTTTCATTGCTGTTTAATCCAAAAAGCTAGACATAGCAAAATATCTACTATTGGACCGCCAATATTTGTGAGACACTGTTGTTGTTTGGTATCTTCAACGAATATTAGCTAGTTAGTTTAAGTGGCTTACACTAGCTAGTGTGACTCACAGGTCAATTACAACTAACAGAACATGATTCAGCATCAATAATTGAATTTCTCAGCAAGTTTATACGGCATCAATGTTCAGTTAAAGGTCAAGTGTGTGGGATTTAGTGGGATCCAGCAGTGAGGTTGCAGATTGCTACCCAGTGAAATCCCCCTGCCTCATGGTCCACTAAGGTGGATGCTCAAAATACTCAAAATGCAAAAGGCCCTAAGACCAGTGATCATTTTGTCCTTTCTGGGCTTCTGTGGAAACATGGAGTTGTAACAAGGTGGCCTCGCCTTCTCCCATTCCGGCTTATTCTAAGGTATCAAAACACAACGATTTCTAGTTTTTGTTTGAAGCCTAGGTACAATGGAAGTTAATCAGAAAAACCCTTCAGACCCACTCATTTTCAATCTCTTCCCATTTATTAATAAATTCACATAGAGACTCCATTCAAACTTTGAAACGTTAACAGCTCTTGGTAGTTTCTTTTATCAGTAAAATGCGTTCATATCATTCTTACTTTAAACACAATTTCAGTTTCAAATTTCAGGAAATTTTAAGCCCAAACAGACTTTTACATTAGTGTGTATGGGACGTAATATTCAGAGCTTAAGTGAAGGACTCAATTGTTACTTCCAAACGAAGTGTGTCACAACAGCTGCCCCCTTGTGTTTTCAATGGAGAACCCCCACACCAACGTTGACTAGATGGTCCACGGCTCTTCACGTCACTGTCCAATTTCCAAGAGGGGCGGCGAGGCCTAGAAGATGTTGCGTCCAGGATAGGGCCTCATCAGATGGGTTTTCAGAGGGAACACAGCATCTCCGACCACTGTGAAAGGCATATTTACCAGATGTTCAGTCCCAGGTATGATCACATCTTCAGCTACATTGAGGGTCCCAGCCTCCAGACCTCTAGCCAGCACTGATTCAGCAAAGACTCCCCCATCACTGGACCTATCATAATCCCCGTTGGGACCACCCTGAACTGATATTCTGCATCTTCCAGAGCCATCAAGACAACAGAAAAACTCTTTGTATAGTTGAAATATAGGCTGCCAGAGTGAGGGGGGTGCCTGTATCCAAATGTTTTCCCCAGCAATCACACGGATGCAATAAGGAAAGTTAGACTTTTCAAAGAACTTCTCTGCTATTTCTCTCCAGTCATCCTCAGCTGGCCATGGCATGGCATTCCCAATCATCCTCCAATTGATGGCATCGGGGACAATGGTCTCGCTCTGGCGGTGGCTGAATGCAAGACTGGATATGGAGTCTCCTGTGGCTAGATACCTGTAAAAGAAGTCTGTGAACATGTGTGTGATAATTTACCTATTTCACATTAACAGTGGCAGACTGCAAGGCAAGTTGGAGGTCACTGAGGGACAGCTTCTTCCCTCTGGGGCAACAAGACAGCGTGACTGGAAGTATGCCTCCCTCATGTCCTTCCTTTTGCCGTATATGTCAAACAGAAGGTTCGCCCTCTGAGCAATAACATTTTCAGTCTTGATTTCATTACCTTTGAAAAACTAGCAACAAAAGTCATTATTTTACTTTTTAGTAATTTATAGATACAGTTGTTTTACTTCTAGCACCACAGTGAATTTGGAGGTCTCTGGGCCAGGACAGGACCTTGAGAAAGAGGATACACAGGAGCAGCAGGAGGATGAAGCTCCACCTCCCAAGACTGAGAGAATTCCACAACGAGCCAGGGCAATGAGCAGCAGACACAGATGGAAAAGCCCTAACAACCTGTTGTAAATGGGAAGTTGCTGGAATTTTTACAAGTCCCCCAAAATCACCTGAGCCTGTAGCACCCAAAAATAAGTTGCTATAAAGTTTGGTCCCTCAGATGGAGAGACTCAACCCTAGGAATAAAACAAAGCCAATCCGAGCTTTCTACAAATACTGGACCTGGAGACCTCACAAGAGGGCGGGAGATCTGTGACGCAGGAGGAGGAAAGATTTTAAGGAGAGAGGGATGGACAGTTGAGCTACCAACCACCCACCTCGTTCGGCCAGTCTATAAATCAATCAGCAGCCGGGACGCCTGCAGGGCTGCGCAGCCAGCGCATGCCTCTGAGAAGAACAAATGGCAACCCTCTCATTGGAGATGGGGATTAGAGGAAAATGAGGAGTAGCTAGATTGTTGTTTTTCTTTAAAATTATACACTCTTGAATGCATCATCCCGGCGAACAAAGACTGCTCTCATGTGGCTCTTAGTCGGAAAATTAGTCGGAGCTGTTCCTGTTGAGTTTGGTCCCTTAGATGGGGACACTCAACCCTAGGAACAAAACAAAAGCCAAACTTATCTTTTTATAAATACTAGCGGACCTGAAGACCTGACAAGAGGGGAGTAGACCTGTGACATTTCCTGTCATACCCCAGCCATATGACAGATCCAGGTCTGTCATGCCAGGTCAGTGGGAAGCTAGCTCCCACCACTTGCTAGCCATGTAAATGTTCCATCCTGGATCTATGGGAAGGCCAAATGCAGAGCAGGATCCACATTATAAACATTATGAGTGAACCACAGGGTCCCACATGTTCAATCATACAGATTTAATTAATGTTAACTCTGATATTACGAAGGTTGAAGTTTAAAATGTTTTTTCAAGGAAGACCTAGGCACATTATTTCTCCAGCTGTGCCTTAATGTGACCGCAAGCTTTTGTTTGGCTTCGATGGGACGTTGTAATTTGTGTTCATTTTTGTGATGTCGGGTCCAATTATGGAGAACTTGATCCATCTCAGCTGCACTCATCCTGAGGTATTTTTAATGGTGCCTCTCAGGATATACCCAGAGCATCTGGACCAGATTGTGGTACGCTTATCCTCCACTACCAAATCCACATTGGACATGAACATGAACTACCTATAAGCTATAATATCGTATCACAACAATGGATAGCTGTCAAAAGGTTATGCATCAAGGAAATACCACCATGACACTGTAAATTAATTAACATTATTTAGATTACCACAACAATATCATTCAGTCGTTACTACCCTGATAATAACGTACCCATGATAAGGTCTTGTTACAGTAGTAATAAACAATTTACGGTCTTGCTAAAAATTTACCATAGAGGATAGGCTACTGCTATGTTTCTGTGCAATAAAGACTTATTTTGAAGCTTTGCTACAAACGTTAATGTAGACAAAACATCCAGTGTAGGCTTTTGTTAGCCTGCCAGCTATGCTAGTCAATTTACTGCTTTCAAAGCTGCTGCGCTAGTACAACTTGTACCTAAGAATAGAGAGAAGCTTTAAAATCTGCCAGAAATCTTCTCATAAAAATGCTCTAAATCCCACAATTTTCACTCCAGTTACATAATTTGTACATCAAAATGTGGGGAAATGTGTGCCGGTTCACAGACATTTAACTTAGAAAGCAAATGTGTAATGAATATTATATTCCATCCTGCCAATAGGTCCTGCTAAATCCTACACACTTGACCTTTAAGTTTTAATAAATAAAATAACTGAACAAGCATACACAGTGGATAGTTCAGTGGGTGTCTGATTGAGGTAGTAGTATTACTAGCAAATATACAGAGCCAATGTGTAATGTAGGGGGGCTGGAAGTGTGTTCCAGCAAATACACATTGCCGGTGGGAAGTTCAAGGGGCCTGGGATTATGGAAAGTTCCCAAAAAATAAACAGAGCCAGTGGGTATTTCAGGGGGCCTGGGAATGTGGCCCAGCTAATATACAGAGCCAGTAGCATTGATCGGCAACAGATCATTTGGGCTTTTGCACGTCTTGTATGCATTCATGTGAGCTGTTTTCTCTTTTAGTTTTTTCTGTTTCCTCTTTTTGCCCTGCGCTGACACAGTTCCAGCCTAACAACTCTAATTTTCTGTATTTTTCGTACGTATTCCAGGTATATTTGGGATATTTCTGACATTCTGACATGTCTGTGTTTCTCTCTGCAGGTGTTTCTCTAGGTCAGACCACCTGGCCCTGCACATGAAGAGGCACATCTGAGGGCGAAAAACAGAAGGAGTGGGAGAGGGGAAGAAGCAAGAGGAGAAAGAGGAGGAGGAGAGATAGGAAGTAGAGAGGGATGGGCAGTCTACCAACCGCCCGCCTCGTTCACCCCATCTATAAACCAGTCGGCGGCCATGATGCCTGCAGGGAAGCGCATCCAGCGCATCCATCTAAGAGGGTCATAAAGATCAAACAGACAGACCGCCCTCTCATCGGAGACGGGGACTGGAGGAAAATGAGGAGTAGCTAGATTGTTGTTTTTCTTTAAAATTACACACTCACACAACTTGCAATAGTTAACACTCCACACACCGTTGAATGCATCATCCCGGTGAACCCCGGTTGCCCTCGTGTGGCTCTGGGGGCTTGGACACTGCCAAACCAACATATACTTAGCTTGCTTGATGAAACATTATGCCGCCTTATTTTCTTTCTCTGTATACAGTGTGTTTAAACCATAAAGTCACTTGGGGTGAGGAGATAGTCAGTGAAACTTTAAATATCCATATAGTGAGTTGTTAGTACTTTACCGGCATTTAAAATCAAATACTCAACTTTTTTCTTTGCTTTTTAATGTTTTTCATATATGGAACATAAAAAAACATCATCTGCTGAGTCAGCTTCAGTAATCTATGTGAAGAAAACAACAATGCCAAATCTGCAGGAGAGTGACTGTATGGATTGACTTCTAGCATAGCTGACAATCGAACAGGGCTCGTTTGCCGGGTGTTTCGGTGCACCCATGAGAACTCGGTCAGCGAGGTGCTGCTGCATCTCAGGCTCTCCTCCAGTGGGTGTTTACATCTCTCACCTTCACTGAGACGCCTGCCACCTCCGCAGGCCATCTGACAGAAATGCGCAGCGACACTTTCTTCCTTTTTTTTGTACTTAGAGAACGATAATTCTTATTGTTGTTATTACAAAGAAAGACACTTTGTTTTTTTCTCTCTTGGAGAAATTGTCTTAAAACTCACTGAATTGTGTTCGAGAAAAAAAAAAACTGAAAATCTAAGATGACTTCAACAGAATGTGTGGGATGAAGGGGAAGAGCGTTGTTGGTCTTTTAATCCCCATGTGCACCGGCTGTGCTTCTGCAGTCTGTAAGCAAGCAGTGGATGAACAAAAAAACAGAATCACACCAACTCTCAGAAAAGGGATTTGTATTTTTCTTTTTTCTTTTTTTTTTTTTTTGGACTTTAATAAAAGCGAAGAGCGGAGGGGTCTTCAGTTTTTTGTGCTGCTCTTTCTGCCCTGTGATTCACTCCAGCTGAAAAACAAAACCCTTGCACGACCCTGCGTGGTCTCGCACTCTACCAGAGTCAGGCGGAGGACACGCTAAGAACTGGAAACTTCTTTTTGTTCTTCTTTTTTTTGCTTCTTGTTGATTCTGAAAGACATCCTGGACGGTTTTCACAGACTCTCAGATCCCATCTCCCTGGCAGCACTTCAGGGCAAGAGCGGAGGCTGAAGAGCTGCTTTTTGGTTATTTACGTGGGACTTGTGACGACCTTTTGCGTGGCGGTGCCGAACAGACACAGTCACATCGGCCTGGTCACATTTGCCTGTTTCGTATCCATTGACTGCACTGACTTTTTTTCAATGTTATCTGTGGGTTTTTTTCTACAGCAAAAAAAAAAAGAACTCAAAGAAAAAAATTCATAAAAAGACTTGAAAAAATACAACACAAAAACAACTCTGTCTCGCTCTACACATTGTATACAGAACAAGCACACATACTCCGTCAACACACACACTAACACTGCAGTTTCTTTGCTCACAGCTCCTCTTGAGATAAGACTAATAAGATTTAGGAAAATAATTATTAAACTAATCAACAGAGCTGGAAAACAAAATACTGCATGGCAGGCTTTATGCAAACACACACACACATACACACACACACACCAGCTCATGTACACACACACGCACACTCTTCCTGGAATTATATGTTCTGCTCCCAGATCTTTTTTCACAGTAGGAATTTAGCAACTGTTGTTTAGTAGAAGAGTATCTTAGCTCTCGGCTGGAGGTAACAAACGATTCCAAAATCCTTTGAAGTGAGAAATCAGCTTGTTCTCATTTCCAACAATCACCCACATATCCCTCGCTGCGGTTTGTGCCTCTCATTTAATCAGTGTTTTTACTTCAGAGACTCTAGTTACATTGTTCCTTACAACTGATGCTATAAGCCACTCTTCTAATAAAAAATAAATGGAACTAAAACAATTACAGCATGCCTTTTATCAAAACATACAACACTGTTGAAAACATGTCAATAATCCCAAAAGACCCTTCTGCCCTGCCGCTCATGTACAGTGAATTTGAATGTTTAAGATCAACCTAAACAAAGGTACCAACCAGGTTTCTAACAAATCTGGTAAATGAGCTTTCCAATCATGAAAAATGTTCATTCAAATGTTGGGAGAACAGTTATTTACCAAAGGTTTCACAAGCTCCTCAAACTTGTTTTTATGTCTGATATCCACATAACAGCTGACATCTCTGCTCCGTTTTTCATGAGACAATTACAAATAAGCAAAAAATTATTAAAGGTACCCTTTGAATTTTTTGACCGTAGGTGATGTTATTGAGCAAAGCTTTGTTTATATTGCATTATTTTATATGCACTTACCCATTCATATGTGTAAGCACATGAGTGACATGATACACATTACCGCCATCGGTTTAACTGTGTTCCTGCTGACGGCAAGAGGCAAGGAAGCATAGCGATGCACCAACAAAGGCAAGGAAAAATAAAGGCTGCTAGCTAGCCAGCATGTGAGTAAACAATGCAGAATGTAAAATATTATATATACAAAAATTGGCTGTGTCATGAGGGAGTAAATGCATTTAACTCATTTGACATCAAAACTACACATTGCATTTTGGTTAAAAAACATAACTTTGTTTACAAGAAAACTCGACAGGGTACCTTTAAAATCAGCTTTACCTGAGAAATCAGGATTTTCTGCATCTGGCTAATGATGTTGTTTTTGTAGGCTATCTAAAGCAACTTTGAAAACTCAGGGCAATGTAATTGTCTTCGAGTAGAGACCTGCACAAAATTTTATTTTTCATGAGTAGGAACTGATGGAAAAGGTTCAGTCACTGTACATTGAAGGTAGTAGTTTGTTAGGATAATGCAGGATAGAGTCCTATGGTCCTTATATTCCAGCATATGTGTGGAGGATATTTCAAAATTCACTTTTGGCAGCAATGTAGCTTAGCCGAATTCAAATTAAACTCAAATAACATGGCCTACTGATGAGCAGCACAAAGTAGTAAATAAATATATTTTAATGCCAAAAGCCTGCAGGATGGTTTGCCAACAGCTGTTTGCTAGCTTGCTTGCTAGTAATGCAGCTAGCAACCCAGCTAGCTTGTGGCAGTCTGTAGAACTGCAATAACGAATAAAAATGTTTTGTTTTTTTTGTCCTGTTGTGACCTGAAGGGCTTGAAGGTTTATTGACATGTCTTCAAAACCACAGGAAGGTTTATGAAATCATTTGCTGGGTTTCCAAAGCTATAATGTTTGATTAAAAATGACTTTCATCTGCAACCTGAACATAGTCACTGACGCTAAATTCTCTAATGTAAGATACGATACATGAGAGGTGAAAACCGGGGTGAGCACATATCCACAGAGCCTGCTTCCTTTGTTCAGTGGTTGCAGAGAAAACAAACTTGCCTTGCAATCAGAGCATCACTGACACCGCTGCTCTATCCGCCCACCACCACCTATATGCCCTGTAGCACATGCAAACAGTCTAACTCTCGCTGCTGCTGACTGGTGCGGCTGGGTGAGGGTGCAGGGTTCCTGAAGCTGGAAGGAAATTCACATCCCAGCATGCCCAGTCATCGTGCCAGTTGGCCTTGCCAGCCTTCATTAGGTGAAACAGTGAAAACATTCCCCTTCAAGGGGGTTTATGGTGCAGCTTCGAACAATCGATACCAAAAACCTCCAGCGTGGAACTGCCCTTTAGCCACGGGCAAAGTCTCCCCGGTCAGGAAAGATCAGCGGGAGACCGCCTCCATATGAGGCCTCTGTATCCAGCGGCAGCTTTCTCTACTAACTCTCTCTTTCTGCTAAACACGACGTAAAGCAACCCATGTTTGGGATGAATCCAGTGTTTCACTTTTGATTTCATTTCATTGTTAGGTTTCCGTTACAAAAGCTGTATTGATGGTTGTTTTCTTCAGCTTGAATGATGCAAAGTCATGCCAAAATGTTGGGACATGCAATGGGATGTAGAAAGAGCCCTCCTATACAGGACGTACAATCATAGAGGGATGGGGATCGTAGCACTTTTGAGAGGCTTTTGATGGCATGAATGTGTATATGTGTGTATGTTTGTGTCCCCGTTAGGCATACTGTAAGCGAAGCAGTAATTCATCAAAGTGGTTGATAACATATTTAACTGCTGAACATGTGTGGCACAAATGTTGGTTGATGTATTTGCTGAGGGAAAATGCTTTTAATCGAAGCAATGGCTGACAATGTTTATTAGGTTTATGTTCAAACCCTTCATTTGTTCATACATTCAGTCATTCATTTAGATAAGTCGTGGAGCTTGATGACTTGAGTCGAAGAGATATAGAACTTGCACCTTGTCTTAAAATCTAAAATCGGACTCCTCTCTGCCAGATTAATCTAAATAAATTAAATGTTTTCTGAGGGACATCTACTTGCTAATAATCTCAGAATTTATCAGCATTGGTTCTGAAAACCAAAAAACAAATACAAATATCTGGATTTAAATCAGATCTTTAAAATACCATTTGCTGTAGTTTAACCATCTTATATTTAGTAAAAAGAAGTCAGATGCATAATCAGCAGTTCATTTGCATTCTGTTCCCATTTGGCTTGTCACTTTGTGTTACCTCATTTCCTGCTAATACCTCAAGAGGACCTAATTTACGGATAACCGGATGGCAGGACCAGTGTCCTGTTGCAGGAGTTCACACTAAAAAGCAAATGTGTCTTTTAACTTATTGAGCCCCAAACTACAAAGACATACCAAATCGTTGGAGACGTCATGCACCATTTTAGGGCTTACATTTTAAAACCAGATTTTAAATTTCAGCCTTGACCAGAATGCAGCAATTTGTTTTTGGCATCTAACAGATCACAAAGTCACTTCAGATCCAATTTCACATTTTATTTCCTTCATGTCTCTCAGCCAGTTGGAGAGGGTTTTCTGTCACAGTGTTGCTGCAGGTCTCCAGACGTCTCTCAGGCTCCTTCAGGTCGGCTAGCTGCCGTCCCACAGCTCTGATTAGCATAATCACCATCGGGTCCTCTTCTCTCATTGCAGTCCAGCTAATGAGATAGCTCTGAGTCACAGGGAAACTGAGTGGTCTGGAGAAAAAAACAACAGGGACCTTGAGCCGAACCGATTCCAGCGCTGAGTACCCGGTGGACAGATTTGATGTAGAACAAACAAGATCCAGTTAGTGTAGAGAAATGCCAGGAGACAGCGAGATATTTGTCGAAGTGACTAAACTGTGAGGAAAGGGATTTAAAAAAATAATTTACCCAGATGAATATCCAAATCATTAAATCAGCCCTTGTATTTTATCTCATGGATTACAGATAAAATAAATTACCATTTATCTGCAAAGTCCCTACAGATATTAAATCCACTGTGTGTCCCCCAACCCTCCCACTTTCCTTCACCGTTAAAGTGCCATTCTGGTTTCCCTACACCTCCATCCTCACCCCATTTCTCCCTCTTAGTCCACAGCAGTTGTCCATGCACTATCAGCTGCATGAATGCTGAATGCACACTTAACACATTTTGCCCAAAGATTTGCATATTTGCAAGTTATCTGCTGTGAATGTAGTAGATGTAGAGGAAAGAGCGGGGAGGCAGAGACGCAGAAGAGGAGTTATCGGATGGAAGGTGGAAGGAGAGGGATTGTTTTTCCCTGCATGATCGTCCCATTAAATCTTAATTACCGGTGCGCTCAGACTCTTCATGCTTCATAACATTTGCACTCTCTTGTCTACTGTCAACTGGAGCCGAACTCATTGTTCACAAATGTAAAATAATCTTCTCATGGTCTTATAGGGTGCCCGGTATAGTGGCGCTAGCAGCTTAAGCAGGAGTGAAGAAGCTTTAGTTTAAGTTAGCTTCTTAACACTGAAAGTAGCACCATTAAGTCTCATATTTCAAAGTCATAGGTGGGCTGGAGTCTGTGGTGAAACAGTTGACTGTGGAATCCAACGTCACATCAGAGAGTTTGAATGAGTTAACACTACCATCCAAAAACTTCAAATGGTTAAAGTTCAGATAAGTTCTACTCTTTGGAGTTTACTAAAGGTGTTTTCACACTGGCTGCTTGGTCCAAATCTGGGAATGATTTGCCGGAAACTTTACTGCAGTTATTATTATGACAACATTATTACTGGCATTCTTGCATTGTAGGCAATTTTATGAGAGGAGAATAACATGCAAGTTCAACCTTGTTGACACCCAGTTGACTTTTCTTTGCATATGTCAAAATGAGCACCAGCATGGCTTCTTGGTGACAGGCAGAAATGGTCGCACTCATTGGCGTGAATCCCAGCAGGTACAAGGCGGTTACAACCAGTCCATATTAGACCTGATATAGTGCATATCAATCAACAAAAGTCTTGCTTCAGAAACAGTTGGAGATATCTAATCATAATATCTCTGGATTCTTGCCCTTTTTGCACACTTTGGTGAGAGAGACAAAGGTACCACAGATCATGGCACCAATTTTGCAGCATCCAAGCTGCTACTGAAATGCGAGTTATTTTCCACTCTTCCTAATTTTGGTCTCAAATATGAAATATGTGATTTACCATTTGCAAAACAAAAGGAAAAAGAACATGCAATCAACATGTTAGCAGTGCTCGCAAATTCTTTTTGTGGAACAGGCCCTTGAACTAATGAACAAGTACACAAGCAGACAGTAGCAGGGTTAGGAGAAGGAAGGCTTACCAACTCAGAGTCAAACCAACAAACCCAGTGTGAAGACTGCCTTTAGACTTTGTCTCTGACCACAGCCAGTTGTAGAACACAGTCTTTTGAGGGACTAGGCTTCAGTTTCCATAGTTTTCCACTACATCACCCTGAAGAAGGATTGTCACCTTAGGCAGCTTTTGTAAATAGCGTGAGATCCTTCATACAGACCGCTCTGTATGAAACTAACTGTATATGGCGACAGCACCGTCTCAGACATTTCAGCCTTTCTATAGATCTGCTTTAGTTCTCGCAAACATTGCACTACATGATCATACTTAGCTATTGCACTCTCCATGAGCACGCACTTCTAGCATAGTCTATTGGAGCACTCTGTCAAAATATCCACTTAACATTTGTTCAGTCCAGGATGCACTTTGCCACCAAGAACCAAGAACAGGTCGACTCTCGATGGATCAGACTGACTATCAACTTAAACCTCCAGTTAAATGCCTTTTTCATCACTGTTATTCTGGGGGAATATGTTGTACTTTATAAACATTCAGTCATGCTGAGACTTGGTTGAACTTTCTTGGTATCATTGGCATCCCGGAGTGATTCTGTCCGTCTGTAACTACTGTGTTTGTTTGTCCATGCTTGATGTGTCAGTATATAAGAGATTCACAGATCTTTACCCCTCTCCTTGTGTCTGTATATTTCACCTCACCCACACCAAACCCTTTCCACCAAAACCACAACCGTCAGAGCCCTGTGGGGCAGAACATGCTCAAAGTCTTCAGATATCCAGCTGTACTGGGAAGAATTCTCAAGAGCTATGCAGCTTCGGAGCTCCAAGCAGTTCATAGGTGAGACTGCAATAACTTCTCAACCTTGCCAGCTAACCGTCCTTGGTTGGTAAAGTTTGTTTTAGTTCAGTCGACCCATCCTCGTAGGTGCTTTTCCATCTCTGTCAGTTGATCTGCTTAATTAGACCCTAATGCCTGATAAATTTATGTAGGGTACTTAGAGTTTAAGAACTACTTTTTTAAATTTGGTCAGTACAAGCAAAAAGGATTGGTATCCAAACTGTTATGTTTGTCTCTGGTAAATAGCTCTGTCAAACAGTAGAGTTTCTATGCTAAACCTCTCACAGCATCACAGATTGTCTGCCATGGGAAATATGTTATTTCAAATTATATAATTTTTATAATCCTCAACAAGTCAATTACCGTCTGCCCGCCATGCTAAGAGTTCCATTTTTCTTTCAGGTGTAAAGCATGAAAAAGGGTTCGTTAATATGCTGCAGATTGTAAACCCAACCGAGATTGCTTCATTTGTAAGGCGAGCTATGAACCTGTAACTTTGATACAGATGTAGAAGGATTAATTTTGATTTATTGAGATTCACTTATGGACAGACAATTACTTTCCAACATGTAACAAGTTTTTCAGTATCATAACCTCTTATTGATTAACTGTGTATTGATTTCTTCCTAAATTGTAACTTAAAATTTTAATTCTGCTCACCAGCTGCTTTTCAGAGATATAGGACACAGTAGAGAAGACACAAGACAACTCTCCCTCAGGTTCAAGTGCCAAACGAAAGCTTTAGGTCATTATGGTTAAATTTGATATTTTAGAAATATGCATGATGCTCATCTTGCTTCCCCAAGTAGGTCTTGTGAAGTTGTACTAAATGGAGTCCCTATCTCCAAAATCTCTGCAATGCATCTGCAACATTTTGTGATAATCAACAGGAATGATGGCCAAAATAAGACTCACATTGAAAAAAAAAAAGATTACCATTAAAATATTTAGCATTATCACCCACACTGACTACAAAAACCTTCTGGAGACTCAGACAGTATTTTGGTGCCAATCCTCATGCTACATATTGGGAAACGTGACCAATCCAGTGTCGTCATTTAGCAAATTGTATTTTCGCATCTTTATATCATCCAGTGTGTGTCCATGATGAACTCAATCCATAACTGTTAATTGATCACAGCTCTATATTTCCTTGGATGAGCTGACATAAAGAGAAGACAGCAGATGTGTTTTTACCTCTGACCTGTCCAACAGGGGCTCTGTTACTCTGATACCTGTCATATCAACCTTCCATCCATTAACCTTCACTCCACACCCACCTTCCTCTCCTCTGTCACCATCACTTCTGTTGAGATTTTTTTTTTTGCGTTCTCTTGATTTACTTGGAATTTTTTGCTGTACAAAGTGTTTAAAATATTATTTGTATTATATGATGTTAGTATGGTAATGTTCTTTATTAAGGAAGAAGAAAATTTATTTTTGTTACTGGTCTGTTTCATAATTCTTTTCTAAATTGGTATTGTAAGATATCTATGCAAGAACTGTTAAGTGGAGCATTTTTATTTAAGAATGTAATATGTGTAATAAATGGTAGAACCTGGCCATGGCTCTCTTGTATTGTGTTACATCAATCAATATTTAGACTTCATTGACTTGGTTGAACCTTGAACCATTGAACTCACAGAAGTATCTGTACTTGATGCACAGTTGGATATGCAACCTGAAATGTTGCAGTTTATCTAAGCTATACTACTTAACTCTTAACTTGTCATAACCAACTTAACAGTGAAGTAAGCTTACTTTAGCTTAGTTTGCCTCAGTGACAGCAGCGTTTGCTCTGCAGGTGGTGTCTAAACGTGCTGCAAAACACAGTAATGTTAAAGGACAGGATTATTTTCAAATCTGTCTTCCTGAAATGACATACATTATGAGAGTTACAGTCTATTTTAATCATTCCTAATCATTGTGTGAAAATATTGCAAAAGGTTATGGTAGATACCTTGTATTTCAGACAGTGTTTCTTGCTGAGCCACAGAGACATACACACTATTAATTGTATGCAAGGGCGGATATTTCATTTTACTGTTGGGGTGTACAATAAACAGGAAATATTCTCAAGAGCAATTTCGGAAGGGGGTCATCAAATGTGCGGCCAAAAGAACTGCTGTACTAAATGTACTAAATGTATAGAGGAAATGCTGTTAACTGCTATAAAATTATACTACCAGCTTGTTGTTGGGACAAAACGCGAGCAATAAATCACAAAAGACTGCCAGGATGAAGATTCCTATTTATATGGCTTACTCATACTAAAGAATGAAAAACTGAACTGAATTGTTGAGCTCTCCTAGTGAAACAACGAAAGATGTTGTCTATCATTTTCTGATCTGACACCATTATCAGCAAGTTGCCATATTTTTCTGTCTTTCAAAACTGTTACAAATCACTGTTGAAAAATAAATCTGTTTTTCGATGTGTCACCGTTGTTGTTAAGGTAGGTCATGATAAAAGAAAAACTTTAAATCAGCAGAACAGCAGTCTCCTGTCTTACATTTTGCGGACTAGTCCATCCATCCCGACCTCCACCACAGGAACTTTATAACTTTATAACAAATGCCACTTTGGGATTCTTTATGAAACCACAATTGTTGTCATCAGTACATGATTTGTCAATTTATAAGAGGGAAAAATGGCCTTAACCCTGTTGTAAAAACTATCTGTAGTCATGCCTCCCCTGAAATACTTCAGCAGCACAGATGTTACTGAGTGATCAGGAATATTAAAGGGGATCTTCATGTTTTTCCATGACTAAATGATGTTACGTGTCACTTTGATCACAAAGGGGATACTACTCAATGGAGTTTATAAGCTACAATACTGTGGTATAGCATTGAACATTTAGAGTATATGTAGTTTAAAGAATATTACTGATCCAAAACAAAACACAAAGAATGGTCGGACTGAGAGAAAAAGTCACAATAACAAATTAAGCTCAGCAAAAGTTCAACCAGGAAGACTATCTTTTCATTCACCTCTCTCCCTGCTCCCTCCATTCACCTGACATGGGCGTTTTCTTCATGTACTCTCTCTCCATTTAACCAATAAGATTCCGCCTCGAACACCATCAGCCAATCATGTCTCTGCTGTCAAACTCCATCGGGAGGTTTCCTATTCTACGCACAGCTCCATCACCTCCCCAAATATTACTTCATCGCAATGGAGTCGTGTTTGTTTTGAGAGATCAGCCTGCAACCTAAAAAACATAACATCGCCCAATCTGCCAGCATTAATACAAAACATGTCCCTCCAAAAAGTGGATCACATTCACTTCTGGACTGGCACCTCCTGGCTACCACGCCTTAACTATTTCTTTTGTCTGTATGCCATAACCGGTATATGTTACAGGTGTCAATTAACGTTTCCAGTGTGCGGGAAGTGTATTGCTGAAAAGAACAATATACACCACAGTCAGGAGAGAGAATAGACATGAAGGAAAGAAGAAAAACTGAGACACCTGGCTGAGCAGCAACGCTGAGCCCTTGAATGATTAGGTCGCTGATGATTAATCTGTGGTTAATCTGTGCTTGTTTTATAAAACGCACAGAACACTTACTGAGTCTGAAACCCAAAGATATTCAATTTATGATCACATAAGACAAAGAAAATGAGCATATTTTCACAATTGAGAAGGTGCTTAAAATGGGAAATGTTTGACAATTTGGCTTGAAAAATGATTTAAACAATTAATTCATCATGTAAAACAATCCCACTTTTCAGTGTTCAGACCTTCACTTAAGACAAGGCCAGCAGAAACTAATAACCTTGACTGAAATTACCCCTGTATGGACATCCAGATGACTTTAATTACGAGTAACATGGTAGCACATTATTCTTTCGTAATGGCCATTTAAGGAAGATGGACACATCCTGTCCAGCTGCTGGCAAGAGGACAGACGTACGGAAAACCAGCGTCACATTACCCCAACAGAAAGGCTCATATTCTCAACACTGCTGGTAATTTAGGTTTTATTACAGATTAAAACAATCTCATGAATATCTATTGCTCTCCCCTGCCTGTAAATGGCTTCTCCTAGGCTGCTTATAGTGTCCTGGTCTTTAATTAGAGCTAACTTGTCACTGACTGAACTGACATGCAAGCCAATGACACGCAGACTAAATGAGGTAATCAAATAATTAATGGCTAATTGGGGATCAATTAAGCAGAAGTAAGGGAGCTCGTATACAGCATATCTGCTCTGTGAGTTTGTCCTTTTACATAGAAATTGCTAATTAACTAATTAAAAGGGACCAAATTGCGATTGTATTTCTCTGACAGGATGGATTTGATATTCATTCCTCAGATTTAAATCATCTTAACTGGTCACTAGGCTTCTGTAAATACAGACTGTGCATTTCCTCACATGCTTATATATTTTCTTTGCTTACAGAGCTTTTAAGATGCTGGATGAAGACATCTCAGCAAAGCTAACGCCAAGGATTATTAATGTGTCTCAGCAGGGCTGTGTTGGCTGGAAAATTGGAATTCACAATGATGATTAGTGTGGGCATTTTGAAGTTCTGCAAGCTTGTTCACTTCTTGTCAGTGGTAGAAAAGGAAGGCAAGTGAGCTGTTTCTAATCTTATTCAGCAGCATTAGTCTGTGTAGCGTTGGTAAGTGTTTAGAGAAACAGCAACCATCAGCTTTCCTTAACAGCAGAAATAAACAGAAATGTGGTGAATTGCTCCATGGCATATTCTATACTTATCTCCCAGAAGGACCATGTCAGCTCATTTGGGTGACTCTTAGACCGCACTGTCCACCACCAACTATCCATATAATGCTGCTTTGTACTAACAGAGGAAAAATATCATGACAGCTGTGCAAAGAACACAAGCAGCTCTGAAGTTATGCATGATGACTGAAAAAGCGGGAATCTAGCTAATTTAATGCAATAGCTGCATAAGCCTTGTTTCCACTACCACTTCAAAGTCCTTACCAGCCCTGTAACAAAATAAGACTATAAGACAATATTGGATGATTCTGCAAAACTCCCAACATTTTTTTTAGGGTTCAAAGGCATTTTTTTTTTTATGAATTCTTGCTGTCTATAAATGGCAACTACTGCAAAAACTGTTGTTTTTTTTTAAATGTATTTCTTTCTTTTTGGCTCATTAACATTGGCATATCCTCACTTTTAAAATAAATAATATGTAACATTTCGGCATTAAAATGTCCAATACATTTTTTGAGTTGTGAACCTACATTGTCTTAAATGTTTCTGACAATGTTTAACCCAAAGAAATCCACAAATTTACTCAAGGTAACGGTGTGTTTCGTTTGGTCGACTGTCCCTATAATTTCCGGGATAGAGGCAGAGAGTAAGGAAGGAAGTCTGCGAAGTCTACCTCGTCCATGAACATGTCACGTCAGCTATCATTTTCATCAGCAGTGTTGGTGTGTTCACCACCAGCCTTGCATTACTTGTGCAAGTTTGACCACGGGATCATTTGTTTTGTTACTTGCCTGAGTGTTTATTTGCCTTGAACAGCCAAATAACTTCATTGTACATTAACCGTAATCTAACAAGCAAGGGTATGTGGGTTTGAGGGTGTGTGTCTTTGTGTGTTTGAATTCAGGTCAACTTCTGACTTAACTCAGCATGCACCAGAAACTCTGGTTCTCTCTCTTCTTCCCCCCTCTCTGTAATGTTACGTTCATTAAGTAAAGTACATTTCCCCTCCTGCTTGAGTTGGTGGTCAATATTACAATTCATAATACTCGACATTGATCATTCTGTCCCTTTAAACAGGATATGTACCACAGTCTTTTAAAGTAGCTGTAATTAAACCGCCTCTTAAAAAGCCAACACCTGATCAAGAGGTAAGAGCCAACTATAGACCCATATCTTACCTCCCCTTCTTCTCTAAGATTCTTGAGAAAACAGTTGCCAATCAGCTGTCTGACTTCCTACATAACAATAGTTTATATGATAATTTCCAATCAGGGTTTTAGAGTGCACCACAGCATTGCAACAGTGTTGGTTAAAGTTGCAAATGATTTGACTATGGTCTTGTCTCTGTGCTAGTCTTATTAGATCTTGGTGCAGCTTTTGAGATTATTGACTATCACATCCTATTACAAAGACTGGAACATTTAATTGGTATTAAAGGAACTGCATTGAGCTGGTTCAAGTCCTATTTATCAGACCGATCTCAGTTTGTACAAGCTAACTATGATTAATCAATGCATACCAAAGTTAGCCATAGCGTTCCACAAGGTTCTGTGCTCGGACCAATACTATTCACTTTATATATGCTTCCTTTAGGGAATATCATTAGAAAACACTCCATTAGTTGTCATTGTTTTGCAGATGATACACAATTATACTAGTCCATTAAGCCAGATGACACTATCAGTTAGACAAACATCAGGCATGTATTAACGACACAAAAACCTGGATGACCTGCAATTTTCTGCTTCTAAACTCAGATAAAACAGAAGTTATTGTGCTGGGCCCTAAACATCTTATCTAATGATATAGCTACTCTGGAAGACATTACTCTGGCCTCCAGCACCACAGTAAGGAATCTGGGAGTTATCTTTGATCAGGATTTGTCCTTTAACTCCTATATAAAGCAAATTTCAAGGACTGTCTTCTTCCACCTTCCTGAACAAATCAGGAAAATCCTGAGAAATGATGCAGAGAAAAACGCTTTTGTTACCTTAAGGCTGGATTATTATTACTCACTTTTATTAGGCTGCCCCAGTGAGTCTGTCAAGACTCTCCAGCTGATCCAGAATGTCCTGTCCAGTCTGATCAGGGGACAGAGATCCGCGCACCACATCATGCACACAGAGATGCAGAAACATCTGTATGTTTAAGAGTAGACTTAAAACTTTCCTTTTTGATAAAGCCTATAGTTAGGAGAGGTCAGGCTCTTAGCTATGCTGCCATAGGTTTAGATTGCCAGGGGATTTCCTATAATGCACTGAGCTCCTGTCTCTTTCTCTCTATCTGTACACATTCATGTCTTATTAATGCACGTTACTGACATGGCTCAGAGTCTCTGTGCTATCTCCCCCTCGTCCCATCTCTCCCACAGCTTCTCTCGCCCTCCCTTCCTGACCCGTTTTGTACTGTGCAGGTAATGTACAGTGGGTTTTTACAGTATTTTTGTTGAAAACAACTGCCTGCTGCAACCAAAAATGATATTATGACAACGGTGACAGTTAACCAAACAGTAAAGTTGTGGCCAGAAACACAGCTTAAAAACGGGCTGGGACTCCCTTTAAAGCTCTGTAAAGCCGAGGGGAGTTTTAAAGTCACCTTGTTTTGACATAGTCATTTGATAAATTGTTCTTATAGAAATATTTATTACAGCTGCTTTGGCAAAGGAAGTGAGATTAAGGTATGTTTAGGATAAGGCTAGTAAACACTTTGTTTAGATTCATATTAAAAACAAGAATGTTGATTGCAGTCTGTGTAGGAGGTGAAATCCAGTCTCCTACATGAAAGTCAGACATCTTACATCCACCACACCAACCTTAACACCCTTACTTTCCGCTTCGCTTCATAAAGGTCATACTAGTTCCTCCATTGGCACTGGACATAAATCATGAGGAGCGAAATCCTCCCATTCCGTAGGATACAGGGCTGGTTATACTGTAGCCTTGCTGCAGTGCTGTAGATGTGTACGTCACTGTTGGGTTAACCATTAGAGGTCAGTGAAACAATGGTTTTAAGCCTAATGTTCCAGAAAGTTATCCTTATGGCTTATCAGCCAACAAACAGCCAGAAAGTTACAGTCTGTTTGCAGCTGTAACTTACCATGTGTGGGCAATGAAGACGAGGACTTCTTCTTTGAGTCCATGAGTTTGACGCCTTATCGGTTGGCGTCATTGGCTGCACTCCACAGACACACCTTTTTGGTTTGACCTCCATTAAATTTTATGTCCTCTCTATTGATATTTGTTCATTGAGGTCCGGTGAACAATCTCAAAATGCATCACAAAAGGTGCCTCACCAATATTAACCTTGTGAATTAGGTAGCTGCTGTCTTCATTTGTCCTCTCTGGAAGAAAAGATAAATAAGGTGTAGCTTCAATTCCAAAAAATGTTAGTGGGAACATTATACTTACATACAAATATATATACTTATACAAAATGTGAATGCTCTGTAGTCACTTTTTCTTTTCTTTTGTAGGAACTTAGCAACGTATCTCATCAATCTGAGCTGTGTGAGTGCGCTGCAGTTTGCCAGTTTCTACCAAACACACTGATCTAAAAATATAAAACTACATGCACAATCTCTGTCTTCCTCTCTCTCTCTCTCTCTTTCTCTCTTACACACACACATCTTATCCACTACCTGCTTTTCTTCCAAAATGTCATCAGTGAAGCTTCCTTGCACACTGAGACCGATGCATTAATTATTCTATTTGTTGCCAAAATTCCCATTACGAGACAAAATAAAGCTGAAAGCGGTCAAGATGATTTCGTGGTCCTCTCACTTCTTGAACAAAAAAGTCAATCCAATACAATACAATGCAATACAAGACAAGAGCAAGGAGAGTTTCAGCTGCTGATAAAGAAGCTGCTGAATTCTCCTGATTGCTTCCAGGTGTATTTCAGGATGTTGGTGGTTCTGTTTGATTCACTGCTTGCTATAAGGGAACCATAAATTAAAAAGACCACCTGTTTCTGTGAACCAGTTGATCCTGAACAGCGGCTGGCAATATGTCTAAACTAGGGATCCACACACACATGCGCACCACACACATATCACATCAGGAAAGGATGCAAGAAAAAAATGCTTACATTTGAACCTGTTACAAAAAAAATGTATGACAGGCAAAAGTTTCTGAGTCTGAGTCGGAGTGTAAATACATAACAGGAGGTTGTATTTATTTTGTCATGCAGCAATTTTGGATGTAACAAATGGACTTTGTGTTTACATGTTTTCAATTGTTTTGTTTTACAGAGCAACAAATGGAATATCTATCTTGTCTTATTATTATTAGTGAGCGTGTTACTGAAAAGGAGAGGATAACTGATACAGTTTTAATATTAAAATTAGTGTGCATATGCAGGTTTTTTAAACCTTAAAATAGGCCTCCTCTCCCGCTGCCAGTGGCCGAGTTTGTCTTCCTGTTTTTTTTTCTGATGTGTAACCTTTGACATTGATGAGCATACCAGAAAACAGGGAGCAGTAGAAAGCAGCAGATCATACACCTCATCAGACTGCTTCCAGAAGACCAGACTTGTTTTTAAAAAGGCTTAATCAATAACATCCTTAATTAGACATGTTGCTTTTGTTTTTTCACTTTTGACTGTGCCAAGCTTCTGAGATTTCTCTCTGCTCACTCTTGAGCTAGACTAAACACATCCTGGACCTTCCTGAACTCACAGAGGCGAAACTGATATCCATCATCTTATCTGCTTCTGGAGAAAACTCTGAATAACAGTGGACCTAACATTAAGCTGAGTGAGGTTTTCATGATAAGTTGCTTATACATAGCCTAAATATTGACGTCAATTTTAGTCCATTTAGATTTAAAACCAAATGGAGGAAGCACATACACACACACACACACACACACACACACACACTGAAGAATATGGAATTGAATATTGATCCCTCAGCAGCACAGCATTTAGTAAAATTAGACCACCTGGACCAGAAAATACATTGAACATTGTTAACATTTTTACCAATGTTAAAAGTAACAGATTAATAAAAAGATAATTTGCGTTGTTACAGTTATTTCACAGTGAGAGATTATTCCATTATTCCATTATTATTCCACAACGACCTACTAATGCAAATATTAATGAATGTCTTTTGACCACATGGTCTGCAGCCAGAAGCTTATTATTCATTTATAAATACTCTTTCCTGTTTGTTGCGGTGCACTTGTGATGCGTTTGTTGTGAATAAATGAACCCAGAGCTCCCACTCTGTTGCTCTTGGACAGCTGTGTTTCTCTACCATTAGTTTCCTGGTGTTCTAGGTCATTTCAGGCTGCCAAGCTCAATACAGCTCCTGCCAGCTCCTGGAAGTGAGAACCCTGATTAGTTGTGACTCTGTCTTCCTAAGTTTCAAAAACCAGCCTCATGATGAAGTTAGTGTTGATAGTGTTTGCCTGCTTGCCTCCTGAGCCAACTTTTATTCCAATCTCCTAAAACAGTTCTGTTTTATCAACAATTGTCCTACTGTATAGATTTGTTTATGTACGGCAGCTTGCATATATAGTGATTAACTGAGGGTGGAAAAGGCACAAGAACTTCTCCGAGACTTCAGCAGCTTAGTTTGTGGAGTTCAAAGGTCAAGAGTCTGGACTCTCAGGGGTCACTGAAGTAGAGAGAAGTGGTCTGTGTAAATTCTGTCTTTACATGTTCAGATAGATGAACTAATTACAGCGAGTGTCTGCCGAGGTCCACAGACAATCAAGTCTTTAGCTTATCTGCCGCTCACAGCCACTCAGGAGGTCAAACACACATTAGCCTGCTATCACGGCTAATCTCTGTCTCCCTGTCAGTCTCGGCTTTCTCCTCACTCCACTTCCACTTGCTCTCTCTCTCCCTCTCACACATGCACACTGCATGCATGTCTACGTAGGTAAGCAGGGTTATGGCTGGTTTTATGCAATAAACTGATTTCTAAACAAAACTAGTTTTCCTCAATCTTGTTCAGGGATTGAGAAAACGCTTTAATACAGGTATTTCTTCTTGGCCATAACCAGGTTTTTTGTGGGATTAATTCATGTGCACACATAGCAAAAGAAGTGCAGCAAGGACCGCATTTTTCTGTCTGAACCCAACGGGCCCAAGAGAGTAGTAACAGAGTTCGACCCGACCTCGACAGTTTGTGTTACTCCAGGACCAGTGTTGGGTAATGTCATTATGTTACAAGATTACTTCCATCAAAAAGTAACTTGTTATGTTACTGCCTTATGTATCTACTGAGAAAAGTAACACGTTAGAGTATTTTAGAGTTATCAAAAATTACGGTAAAACCCCTTTGTCACTCGTTGTGCATGTCGGTTATATTGTCCATATTGTCCATATATTGTACATGAACCTTTGAATGTATTGACTCTACCGTCACTTTGTAGTCTTTTTTACAGCCCACAATCAGAAACTCTGCAGCCTGATAATAGGAATGACAGACGCAATATAACATTTACAGCTCTATATTTTGCTGACAATCTGACAGCGAACTGGGCAGAGGCATACGGTATTAGACACAGCTGTTTCAATGAAAACAATATAACACGGGCTCTTATAGCGGAGTATATGATGTTTAAAAATGCAACTAATGAATCCGTAAACTGGGTGCTTACATAGAAACGATAGGCACATAGGCCTTTTAACACAGCCTGAGGAATGAAGCTGCTCTGCAGTCTAGTGGTATGGCAGTTCATACTTCTGTATCTTTTGTCAGAAGGCAGCAGGGTGAACAGACTGTGGCTGGGGTGGGTGTCGTCTTGTAGTATCTTTTGTGCTCTGTGTAGGTATATCTCACTTCCCTGATGTCACTGATGCTGTGTAGATGGCTACCAGTGATGTTCGTGATGGCTTTAATCACCCATTGCAGAGCCTTCCTGTCCTGGCCGTGCACGAACCATGCCAATTTATGATGTTTCCAGTCAGGATGCTTTCTATTGTTCCTCTGTAAAAGTTGACCAGAATCTGGCTCCAGAATTTAGCCTTCCTAAGTTTCGATAGGATGTAGAGCCTTTTCTGTGTTTTTTAAACCCAGGTCATGATGTAGATTGTTCCCTGTGCAACATTCTGCAAGATTGTTGATTTCCTCCCAATACGAACTCTCAGTGTTGTTTATAACTGGAGGGGGCTGAGCACACAGCCCTGGGGGGCTCCAGTGTTGAACGCTAACACAGAGGAGGTGCGACTACCAATATGTTTTCTCTGGGGTCTGCTTGTGAGGAAGTTTGATATTCAGTTGCAGAGTGTTGTATTCAAGCCCAGAGTGTTAAGTTTTCCAATCAGCCTCATGGGTGAGATTGTGTTGAATGCTGAGTGAAATCAACCAACGGCATTCTGATGTAGCTGTTCTTATTCTCCAGGTGTGTGGATATTGAGTGAAGGGCAGTGGATATGGCATTCTGTGTGGATCTGTTGGTTCTGAAAGCATAGTGGTGAGGATCCAGGCTGGCAGGGATGTTGTCTTTGATGTGCTGGAGAACCACTTTCTCAAAACAATTCATCAGGTGGGGGGTGAGAGCCACTGGGTGGTAATCATTAAGACTAGAGACAGCAGAGTTTAGGTACACGAATGATGGTGGCTGTTTTATTAAAATGTTACAGCATAAAATCCTCCTCAGAACCCTCATACACATTATAAGTTGTAGTGTAGAAGGAAGAGGAGAAACCTGATTGCTGCATACAAATGCAGCTTTGCTGCTTCAATCTAACATCATATGTTCCTCTTCCCCTATTCCTGAAAGTCCGTCCATTGCAGGGGCATGCTCCTGTAATGTCAACATACAGTCACATACTACACAGTCTTTTTTTTTTGACCAGGCCCTCCCTGCATTATATCCTGTGTGACACTCTTCATCAACATCACATATGCCAAAACAAAAAGGTATTATTTTCTTGCAGTGTTAAATTGCAGAGCTTAAACAAGCTAAACTGTCAGTCTTCCCGAATGACAATGTAGAACTGGGATGTAATCAGGTAACATTACAGCTTAATCTGGAACAGTAATCTAGGAAATTGTCCTCTTTGTGTAGACGAAGAGCACTGACTGTTCTGCTTATCACATCGAGTCAAATATCGAGCAGTGATCTTTCTACCTTCGTCTCTCTCTGTCTCAGTCAGAGCTTCTGCCGTTCGGTTGACTTTATCACCGGCTGTACTGTAAAGCTTTAAATTATTCAGTGCATGCACAGATCAAGAGAAAGAGAGAGGGTAAGGGGGAGAGACATTATCTTTGGTAGCGGCCTCTATTTCTCTCCTCTTCCGTCTCACTGCACATCAGTTCAGACAGTGTTTACCAGAATAAACCCTGTCCTCCTTCCTCCTCTTTGCTTTCCTGTGGGTGCTCTCTTTCCCTTGTTTGCTCTGGAGTTACATTACAGGACAGAAGTGTTAAATTTACTCCACAGCTGTAGATTAGCAATTCCTGATCCTGGTCCACATAGTATAAAGAAATATTAATTCTAATAACGTTGCAACACAGAACTAAAAAGACTCTGGCCTTACTCACCAAAACTATGGGATCCTGCTTTAGGCTATTGATTATCTTTTTCAATGTCTGATTATTTTTGACCAAGGTGGCCTCCATTTGTCATGTGCTCGTATGCTGTAATGTTGACTACCAAGTGGATCTAGAGGTGAATGGTACTTCAGAAACATAACGTTACAGGGAGGAGAGGGAAAACAGAAAAAGGGGGAACTGAAGTCTCTGGTGAGTGCTGAATACAGTGACTGACCTGAATGCAAACACATGGGTACACACCCTCTGCGTGTTCCTGCTCATAAGCTTACGGCTAATGTGCAATCTGATGTAATATTTTAAAGTTTAATTCAAGGACTTCTTTCCTCATTCTATCTCGGTTATAGCATCAGACTACCAGATGAAAAGCACTGTTGCCTTGACTAAACCTGAGGATTTCTCTGGGTTTGAACATTGTTGGAAGCATTTGAAACAATGCAAAAAAGTACACAACAACAACAAAGGTTCTTTTTTGACATTTTAATTTTTACATATTATATCTTTAATACAATCTATGTTTCTTCCACCTGATGTGATCTCTTGATGTGTCCCAGCTTCTGGAGCTCTGTTTGTAACCATCTAGTTTGCCAATGTTTGAAAAGAGGCCTGAGGCCAGGGTTTCTTCAAGACGTGTCCGACTCAGGAATTGTGTTTCATGTCCTAGTGGGCTCTAGCATTGTCATTACCTCCACAGAAGTTAGTGAGCAGAATGTTATCACAACCTAAAGGAATAATGGTGGACCCTACAAAATCAGACCCAGGTTGTAAAAACAACCATCAATTTTCCTTTAATCAAGAAGCTATCGACTCTCCTCAGATAAAGGTCTGTACTGGTACTCTTGCCTTTGATAAGGGACCTAAAAGAGCATCATAGATCCCTCCTGTCCATGCAGCTAAAAGCCTCAAGCTCTTTGTGTCCCTTCTGTCAGTCTGTAATCATCAAACATGAAACAGTATAAAAAGAGTGAACGAAAGAGCTGCTGAAGGGCCTGTTTCTCCTCGCAGGAAGATGGTTGAACAGAAGCAGTGAGTGAGTGTTTAGAGAACAATGAATCTTTGTCCCCGTCTAGATCCACAGAGCTCCACAGTACACAGTCAGCCAAACTGATTTTAATTTTCTGGCTGAGGACAAAACCTTTTTTTAAGAAATCAGCCTGTCAACATTTTCCCGCTAAGGGTGACACATTTTACAGTTCACAGTGTTAATAACCACTGTTTGGCAAGTTGCGTCCAAAATGTAATCTATTATATATTGCTAGTTATCATTATCATTTGAAAGTAAAAGGGTACTTTACTATATTAATGTGTGTAGAGTAATGCGTTACTAATTACACTGCTGTTGTGTTGCTTTCATCAAAATAACCACAAGAGTACAGCTGCATTTAGAAAACTAGAAAAAGATGCTTCTCACTGCAAAAACTCAGTCTGTCTGACAGGGCACTAAAGCAGTCTGTGAGGCGAGACTTTGCACCATAATTGCCAGTAGGCAATGGGAGACAAGTACTGAAATTGCTTGGTTCACATGCAACTCAACTACCCACCTATACACTGTTGGAAAGGCAGCAAAGACACATGAAAGAGCCAATTGGCCTTCCAGACTGGGAGCTCTCGCTGTACTCCATTGACTGTCCAGAGGTGAAAACTGAACAGAAAAAGGCGGGGACCCTTTCATGTTGCAGGCAGCAACATAACAACAAGAAACATAGCCAATAACACCGGGCAGAAAGAGTAGGAAATATGTTTCCTGTTGAAAGAAGTCATGTTTTAGATTGATGAACAAAGCTTGCATACATGTTTTCACAGGACAATATTCACAAATTCATTTTGAATTAATATAGATTATCGAGGAATAAACACAATGGCTTTACGAGCAGCCCAAAGGTAGGGATCACTATTTCTCATCTCTTTTGCTTACTGTCCCGGAAAATCTGAATGAATTATTCTTCAGTTCTTACGGTTTGCATTAAATGAACAGAACAACCGAATTATCGAGAATCTCACAGACCTAACATCTGCGTAATATGTTTATAGCATGCCAAATTCACAAGAGTTTAAGTATTTATATCGCTATGACAGCTTTGAACAAGCTTAAAGTGGTTGCCAGCAAAGTGGTTGTTCTGACGAGGTTGAAAAACATCTACAAACACTGAATTTTGGGTGCAACGTGATAGTGGACATAGTAGAAACGCTCTATATCACTCCAATGTTTGTGAGGGTTGGGGTTTTTGTGTATATCCATAATGCAGAGACCGGAGGCAGAGAAACAGTCCAAGGGTGTTTAATTAACAAACAAATGTTAAACAATGAAACGTGAGGGCAGGCAGGTTGGGTGGCATGGTCTGGAGATGACAGTGAGAGTTTTCAGGCGGGCCAGAGACGCCGAGAACTGAGCAGAGAGACACTGGAGAATCTGAACACAGAGGAGGAAAAAAAAGCACAAGCATGAGTTGAGATCCAATCTCAGACAAAAAGCACAGTAGCAAAAAACACTGGAAGCACGTAGCGACAGAATTCACTGAGGAAGTAACTTGAGCTCAATTATATTCACTATACGTGACGGAACAATCTGGCACAGGAGTAGTGGAGAGACCAGAGTAATACAGCCAGAGGAGGATGAGCTGATGGGAAACAGGTGCGTCTCTCTGCTGCAGAGGGAACCAGTAACCACGCCCACGGACACAGACACACAGGGAAAGAGCAGGTGATGGAGAAAGGAGGGGGGGAAACAGACAGGGGCTAAAACAAACACATAAAAACCCAACTGTCACAGCAGGCACCGTGACAATGTTTACTTCTCCATTTGATATACAGTATAAACAAGTATCCTTTAGAGGACATCATTTATAAGACTTAGTTAATCGTTTTTTTCAGCTCAGTGATTAACGATGCACTTTGTTTCATATTTCATGTCATCTAATATTATGCTGCATATATCGTCACACTCTTTGCATGTACGGATAAACAAAAAGAAAAGCTATTTTGCATCATATCTCCTGAACCAAACACGATAACACAGAAAAGGTGATGTCTACCCCGATGTTTTGATGGTCAAAGACTACAGTGATACCATTTACAACATCGTAAATTGTTCAGGTGAACAGTTAATCGTGAATTCCGGTACATTGTGAGAAGGAAACTGGATAATACAGGTGATATGTCGAAATATGTTTTCTTGGTACAGTTGTACAGTTTGGGGCCCTGAATTTCTTAAGATATGGAGCCATTGCAACAACGCCCCAAGGCAGCCATTTTACTTTACACTATAACTGGATTATGTATTTGGCAGCATATCTTTTGAACCAAAGATGATAACACAGACAATGTGACGTCTATTCCTATGTTTTGATGGTCGGTGATTACAATGTGTTACGACCCTAGAGGTCATAAATGTTTCCTTTTGTCTGTTTCAATAACCCTCTTTTACCTGAGTGAGAGTGAGTGTGTGTGTGTGATTGGTTGCAGGTGTGTCTGAGTGATTGTAGGTTGCCCCGGTGAGCTGATTGGTTCCTGCCTGGAAGCCAAGGGTTTAAGGGCCGGCTCCTCTCCAGTTCCTGTAGGCTCTCCTCTGCTGTCCCAGACTACCAGCATGTGTGATTGTGGACAAACTATGTTTGTTAATAAAACCATTTAAAAACGCTTTGCTGCTGGTGGTGCTTGGAGGATGGGAAGAGAGGAGTCTCATTTTCATGTTGCGCCAGGGTTTCCCCGAGGCCCTGGTCGTAACACAATGATACCATAGACAACATCATAAATTGTTCAGATGAAGAGTTAATGATGAATTCAGTGATGTGAGAAAAAAATAACAGCATCTGAGAAGCTAGGTCCAACTTTATAATACCATGCTCACTAAAAGCTTAATCCTTTTATTCATTAACCCTATTAACACAGTTACTGTAATACACCTATATACTTTTTTTTTTTCTCTTTTTTTTTTGTTACCTTTATGGCGTTTATTAAGGGGGGCACTGAGAGCAATGTTCTCTTCTCAGGAATACTCTGCCACATTGACACAGTTACACATTCACACCTGGACACATCCAATGTGACCTTAGCAACTCAGACTAAGAGGTCTGATCTGTGGACTGATTTTGTCATTGCGATAATGTCACAACCCTGCAAAATGCTGTCATGAAACGTCATGTATATATATGTTTTTATATATTTTTTTCTCTGTCTTTCTTTCTTTTTTGCTATAGTAATATATATGATCTATAACTTGTATACCTATTTAATATATTATGGTTGATTTTACATATAATATAATGAAAATGAAATGGAGGGTAGGAGAGGTAGGAGGAAGAATGGATGTTTTCTTTTTTATTTATTATTTATGCGTGTGTGTATGTACCCTAATCCACTTAATATTGTTACACGTTGCCTTTTAGCCATCCCTGTTACTTCTAAACCATACTCCCCTTTTCTGCATCAACACACACACACACACACACATACTCACACACTTATACAAACACAAACATACACACAAGCACACACACAAACCGCCCTTCAAGGCAGCATACAATGCACTATACAAATTTGTTTTTCCTTGTTCGTTCATTTGTCTAGTGTTATCTTGTCTTGCTATCTACATTGTTTACACTATCTTTTTCGTCTTTTTTGTACTATTGCACCATAAACACCTATTTGGCCTTGGTTCCAGTGTGATCACAAGATGGTTTCTAGTTGTTTTGTGGGAGAGTTGCAGAATTTTACAAAATTCTAAAGCAATGCTGAATTTGCCCTCTTCCGTATGTGACTACTTTAGCTTTCTCAACAACAAATTACTATTACTAACCAACCAAATCTGTTAGCTGTAGGCTTACATGTAACAATTATGAATGGTGAACTAAACAAAGTTGAATTTGCTTTACTCTCGTCATATTAACATATTTGATGGTGGACAGTGGAGGTAGTACCTGGACGCTGGTTCTACTGTTGAGCCAAAGATGTCATGGGCCTAAGACAACGAGACATTGAGGGAAGGGGTTTCTATTTTATAAACCTGCTGAAGCATCCAACACAGCCCCTGTTCAGAGGGAGGTACCTTAAGGGAGGGAAAGGAGAAAGCAATGCCTCAGGCTCAGATGGCTCAGCATGAGTACCTTTCAAGGTGAACCTTTGTAGTTGCCAACTTCATATTGAATACCAAACATGCATGCCCCCCCCAGCCCCTCTCTGCCCCCCTCTCTCTTTCATCCCCCTCCTGGCTGCCTACCCTTCAGTCTGGTTCTGCTCAAGGTTTCTGCCTGTTAAAGGGCAGTTTTTTCTTACCACTGTTGCCAAGTGCTTACTCATGGGGGAAAGGTTGGAAAGTCATCACGGCAAAATGTGGTCCTGGTGACACCTACTGTAGTGGGAACCAGCCACAGAAGCTGTTTTGAGTAGGCGATATGTATGTCTGTCTGTCTGTCTGTCTGTCTGTGAACACATGTGTTAATGTGATAGCACTATAACTGTGGAAGATGCAGTCATGAATCTGTACAGGTGTGTAATTGTGATCAAGATGAGGGCCAAAGGTGGGTTTGGTCTGATCAATGATTACTGAGTACTCATGTAATGATGTAGTAATGACTACTAAGTGCCCATGGGTCAACATGTTAATGGTTAAAGGTTGTGTGTTCCCATCGAAAAATGGTTTCTAGTTTGCTTCTCACAATGTAACTGAATTCACCATTACAGCTTCACCTTAAGAATTTATGATGTTGTTTATGGTATCATTGTAATCACTGACCATAATAACATAGGGAAAGACATAACCTCTTCTGTGTTATCATGTTTGCTTCAGGAGATATGATGCAAAATACATAATCCAGTTATGGCGGAAAGTAAAATGGCCGCCTTTATGCGATGGCTCCGTATCTGAATATGTTCAGGGTCCCAAACTGTAAAACTGTACCAACTGTCAAGCTTTTATGAAAAAGTGAATGTTTTTTTCAAATATCACCTGAACTAGAAAAAAAATCAAGTAGAAGTGACGTGAAGCATGACACATTGTAGAAAAGCAGGAGAACAGTCAGAGGGTCTGATTGGTTATTTATTCATTCAGTCATCTTTTGTTTATTTCCCTCAGTTCTGTGTATGTGGTATGTGTGTGTGTGCGCGCGCTTGTGTGTGTGTTTAGAGAGTCCATTTGTGTGTGTGTGTGTGTGTGTTTTCTGCACCTGCAGCAGCCCACTGTGGAAGCGGAAAAGGAAGTGGAAGCCTGAACTCACACACATGCACACACATGCATGCACACACAGACGTGCGCACACACAAACACACATACACACACAGCCTTATCACACATGTACACAATCAGACTCTTTTGAGTCAAGGTATGAGGTCATTGTTGGAGGATCCGCTCCGATAGAACTGGAACAAAGGGCACAACGAAAGAAGACTCACCAACAGAACACAATGCCACATTCAGCACAGTCAGTGACGATGACTCAAAATGTTAATGTACAAATGTGAACATGAATTAGCTGTAAGTTCACTAACAAAGATCACACCATTGTGTTGTATAGTCATTTTATTGAGAATGGCTAAAAGATTCAAAATAAATAGGATGAGGGTCGTATTTGATGGTGGATTGGGCTTCGTGGAAAGGAATGAAAGGGGGTAGGCTGCCCCGAGTTGCGGTGTAGCTGTAGCATCTAGGAACCCAGGGGTCCAGACTGAAGAGGGAGGCACGTCTCGATGAGGAAACAGCTTCATCATCCCTAGAGGTTCCTTTAATAAAGACGAAAGAAATGGAAGATTTTACCCTAACACACGTCCGTAGGACCAGGCAGAACCCACGCTTACAGCTGGGGTTCAAATCCCGGATTATCTTGATATGAGGCAGTGGTAAGAACTGCTGAGCTGTTTTGCCACCCTAAGAGAGGGGAGAGAGGAGAAAAAACATTTTTGTGAGGAGTTGTTGTGAGAACTTGTGACAAAGAGGAGAGGAAGGGGCTTTAGACTCACCTAACTTTATTTCTGAACTCAGAAGTCTTTGTTATTTAGTGTGCTAATAGTGTACATTTAATGCTGCACTCAGCCCGTGTAAGGGGTCAACAATATTTCAAGAAACACACCAAAGGCCTGTTGTATACAACTGGCTCATCAACATTATACACAGCATACATTATCAAATCACAATACTTCACTTTCTACTTTAATGACTGCTATTTGTCTCTTAAATTAAGTTTCAGGAGATTTCAAGAGGTTCTTACACAAAGCTGTAGAACAACACATTTGACAAGTCAATCTAAATAGACTTTAACAGTAAGATATATCCAAGGGCGTAGGTTTGGTCTCAGCTTTGGTAGTGACATTACCAGGGGTGGACTGGGACAAAAATTCAGCTCTGGCATTTTCTGTCCAGACCAGCCCACTATATTATCAGCGGACACCACGAAGAAGTCCACAAATCTCGTGGCGTCCTTTCTCACACATACTACAAAGGAGAGTCATATTCCTTGATAGCAGTTAACAAATAAAGCACGTAGCTATGAACTCAAGGACTAAAACTGACAGCTATAGCAATCAACCAATCAATCTTTGTTCATTATAGTGTCAAATCACAACAGAAGTTATGTTATGACCAGGGGTGGGACGAGACTAACGGGAAGAACCCAAAACCAGAGACGGGGTGGAGTTTTTCTCACATCATTACTTACATTTGCACAACAGTTGGTGCATTTCTCAAAACAATTAGTACAAACTGCAAAACCTTGTTGATAACCTGCAAAAGCATGTCACATGCTCAAAATAGAGGTCATTCCTCAAAACCAAGTATTCCTATCAATGAAAGTGTGTGTGTCATAAAAAAAAGTCCTGACACCATCATTTATGAACAAGGTAGTCAAATGGCTTTGTCGTGTTTTCATTAGGACACTTTACTAGTGTTTCCCAATGCAAAAAAGCCAGATCTTTGTGACCTGAAAATGCTCAAGACTATACACTAACACTATACACAGCCATTTGAAAACTACAGTAAAAGTAACACATTTACACACAAATTATACCTATTAGATAGTTATCACCTCAGTAAACAATAAATGAATTGAAAGATTACAATAAATTCAATGGTAAATATTGCAAATTAAATTTATTATTTGCTATAGGTTTACTTGTGTTTTGTATCTCTGTTTACAGCTCATCAGGCCACGTGAATGTTTACTGTTGCTATGGCAACAAGAGACCGCTGACGTTAGCATCTGTTAGCTAGCTTAGCTAAATCATCTGAACAATAATAACCCATAATATCACAATTCGGCGTATTTGAACAAAATCAACCACAACTACCAACAGTCACAGCCCTTTAACTCTGGGCTGATGTGCTGCCACATGTTAGATTGTCAAAGTTAGAAAATAACGACTTCAGTCCCTGAGGAGCTACGTTAGCATTAGCGGCAGCTACGTTAGCATTAGCGGCAGCTGCGTTCATCAGTATGCAGTTAGTGAGGTCGCATCACATTCAATGTAAAAACGTTTTTTTACTTTGTTTTGGACATGTCTCAAACATTTAGCCGAGCCAGCCCCAGGCTGACGTTACTGACCCTGTCTGCCTCCACTCGCTCATCATCGTCAGGTCCTCCTCCCTCGTCTCCCGGCGCAGCAGCACCTGTGGCTGCTGGCGGGTCGGTGTCACTGGTCCCGGCACCAAAAAGCTCCGTCAACTTCGCACATTTAGCAGCCTCCACCTCCAGAGACTTCAACTTTTTAATCGCTGTTTCTCAGCTGTTTCTTCCTCTTATCCATTTCAAGTAGCGGACACAGTTTGGAAGATGCTCACTACTACCACTCACTAACGTTACTACTGGCTCAGCAGCAGACAAATATTGGTAGTGACTATTTTGCAATCCTCGAACATTGGTTGTGACATGTCACGACCATCTATATAGAAACCTACGCCCATGGATATATCCTACAAACCACAGCTGAGGTCTTAAATCACAGTTCACCCAAAAATTAAAAATCAGTCATTATCTACTCACCTACATGCAGACATGCTCACAAGTCATTTTTTGCAAGTCCAAGTCAAGTCTCAAGCCTCTTATGGTTGTAATGAGCGTTCTATCATCTGCTGCATGCCATCCGGTCTGCTTAGAACACTGCATAGTAGTGTAGTATTATCAGCACTGATTAGTTGTTTGGTATATGATCACTTTAAACAGGCCATTGCAATGCAATATGAAAAAAAAACAGTGTGTGTGTAGTTCCTATAGGCAAAACTCATGACAAACGGGAGAGCAGCAGCAGCAGTTGTTCTGCTCGCTGACAAAGTGTTGGTGTCATCTGTGGCTGCGTGCTGCATGCACCAGATGCGTAAGGTTATGCATAAGGGAACACTAAGCTCATCAGACATTTTCTTAATGTTGATAAAAAATACATTTAAAATTGTTTACGAGTCCCAAATCTCAAGTCTGAGTGGAGTCTCAAGTCTTTTGAGGGAGAGTCTCAAGTCAAGTCTCAAGTAAACTGAGTGTGCAACTTAAGTGTGACTCGAGTCCAAGTCACAAACTTGAGTACCCATCTCTGCCTACATGCCGCAGGCAGCTTCAAAACTATAGAGGGAGGCATAACCGCTTACTGCTGCTCAGTATAGCCTACTCTTTGCTGTAGCTGCCTTTGGTTGTACCGAATATGTGCCGATAGCAAGTAGCTTAGTTTGCTGTAGAACTAAGTGGCCCAATTGGCTGACAGGTGGCCAATTATTACATATTGCACGTTTTAAACACCGTGTCATTTTAATGATCTGGGCTGAGTGACTTGCATCTTGACAGTTTACTTCAAAGATTTGAGACAACGCTATCCCACCACAGCCATTTTATCCAGTGATTGTGTAAAACATTACTTAATGGAGCGCTGGCATTCAGAATAAAAATTCTTGAGTTAGTATGTTTGATGTTGGTCGAAGTGTGTGTGCTATCAGCCTGTCCTTGCTGTGTCCAGCGGTGACAGCAGAAGCTTTGGTCCTGTCACTGCTCATCGCTGCTTCACATTCACAGCGCTCAGAACGTGTCAGTGTTACATGGGGGCCAGTGGGGCATCGTTACCATCTGGCTATAAGGCTATACTGATGTCAAATATAGGCCAGTGAACACACACACACACACTTACACACTGATCATCCACACAGTGTGCTGTTAGCACTTGGAAAGCAACAGGGGGAAGGAGGCGACGTAGACATGAGGCGAGCCGCTGTGACAGTCCGTCCAAATTGACCGCCAGCGCTCTGGTGGCAGTTGGCCTGGTTCCTTCTCATTGCTCTGTGACATTCCCTCAATCAGCACTGTAACACACACACACACACACACACATAAAAACACACACACACATGCTCACACTTGCAGAGCGATATCCTCTAGCGTCCCACATTGTCTCACTAGACTATCCATATGAGTCATTGTTCCCCTGACTACAGCTTCCAGTAAAACACACACACACACACACACACACACACACACACACACACACACACACACAGAGGCTAATTTGTCCCCTTTTATTCAGCAACAATAAAAATCAACATATCTGGCCTGTTGTGACAAGTGAAAGGGTCAGCTATTCAGAAAAAGGGTTTCCTCATTTTTTTAAAAAGATTTATCGCTTTATGTTATAAATGAGTCTCTGTTTGAGGCTTTTGCATTTCTGGTTTAGTCTCCTGAGAAAATATGCCATGTTTACCCCACCAGCTAGTCTCCAACTGTGTCTGTCTGCTGTCGGGTGCTGGGCAGGTATTGTACAGTGGGTTTATCAGAGCTTGTTAGCTGAAAATAGCCGCCTGCTACTGAACAACAAGGTTGTGTTCTCATCAGTAGGACTAAACCTAAACTAAACTACAAATGTGGGCTAAAAGAGGCTTGAAACTGCCAAGAACTGCAGAATTATCAGATAATTTGCTGTAGATCATCATTGCGAGTAGCCACTGTCATTTTATTCACTGAAAGATGAGTGGAGCTTTCAAGTAAGAGTGTATTTGCATATTTTCTTATGAAATGTAAATATTCAGTCACCGATCTATAAACTTAAGTGGATTTTAGCTACCCTGAGACCAAACCAGGCTGATTGATGAAGATCACTTACTCCTTTCATACTGAACAAAAAGCCACTAACACCTACTAATATCAGAATTTTGTCTTTAATGTGAATGTGTACGATCTGTATTAATTCATGTGTCAAATGAGTACAATTTAATGCAGACCCTAATAAACCTCTTCTATTCTTCCACAACACAGTGGAGATTATGATTCCGTCTGCATTGTCCTAGTGGTTGGCTGTGACAGATCTGGTGAGCTTAAATTATGGTTAAGCACTTATGGGTGGTTTAAAGTTTAGAGTGAAACAGGACTATCAGGTTTGATATTGGATTAGGTTTGTTTGAATTAAAGGGAACTGTTGGGCCTTGGCGGGGATATGTGCTCTACTGCGTGCCATTATATTTATTCTACTGTTCCCAGTTTTCTGGCATGTCCATGATGTCGAACGTGACACCCCAGAAAAAAAATAGAAAGGTAAACTTGCCTACTGGCAGTGGGTAAGGAGTAAATCACCTATCCGTAGCGGGTTAACTCACATTTAAAAAACCTGCATGTGCACTAATTTTGGCGTAAAAATATTACTATTATATTTGCCAGAATATCGACTCAAATCTAAAAACAATATATAAATTGTTTTTGCATAACTGGTAGAAGACATGAATCTGCAGCACTTATCCCTGGTGAGTTTCACCTTTCCGAGCAGTCTTCTGAGAGCTGTTGGTCTCATTAATCTGCTGTTTTCCTTCCCTTGCCTGCTTTCCGCTTTATTCTTCTTCCCTCATCCCTTGCTCCTCCTCTCTCCTTTTCCAGACAATGATCCAATTAGCTGCTAGCTGCTGTGGCACCAGTTGCCTACAGATGACAGATGCCTCTGTGTGTGTGTGTGTGTGTGTGTGTGTGTGTGTGTGTGTGTGTGTGTCCCCGTGCGTGTTTGTGTAAATACCTCAGTAATGACTGGTCTGATACTCCTGCAGCTCAGTAACCTTGTTCTGAGTTCTGACTCCATGCCTCACACTGCTGGTGTGCGCCGCTGTTTAAAGGGTGCGTAGAGCTGTGAACAAGTTCTATCTTTAATCAGCTTGACTGCCGTAGGAGTCAAGGATGTGCTCGCGCTTTGGTCCGGAGTGGAACTGCCACAGTGAAGTCACAGTGAAATACCATGTCAGAGCTAATTTGCTCACACATGAAGGCACAGTACTATTCTGAGATGGGCTTGTTTTTATGTTGAGTTGTATGAGGTACAATGAGGTGCCAGGTCAGACTGAAATCAGATGGGTTTAAATACACCCTTTCACAACATTAAACATGTGTTTGAAAGAATCACTTCTCCCATGTGTGTATTTTTCCAGTCCAGAGTTGCAAAGCTGTGACATTACACAAATGTGATTGGTCAACTGCAATGATGGCCCTGGAGCAACATTAGTTACAATGTTCCAGAAACAACACGGAGACAGTGATATCAGATCATGTCATATCTGTAGGATACTGTGAGCGACCCCTTGCAAATACAACTAATCAGGAGATCAACTGTTATCATAAAAACATGGGATGTAGCTGCTTTAATTCAACCTGGTTTGCCATCACGTGTCTGCATTTGTGTCATCTTCATATGTGAGTCGTGTATTAACATATGCTCAGCTGTCCTTCAACGACCAAACACCCATGTCTTAAACAAAATTTTGAAGCCCCTCTAGGATGCTGTTACTTAAGAAATACATGCGAAAAAGTGTGTAAAAACATTGTACTTATGATATGATGGAACTGCTAAATCTATGCTCACTATGTTTATATCTGATGACTCTGCATTAATGATTTACATACAGTTTCAACATTGGTCAAGCAGTCAATGCTTTAATGTTTGTCATTTATATTTGTTATATGATTTAACCATGAGTGCATTGATCTGAAGCTTTGCAGACTTTTGAAAAGCTCCGTTCTCCTGCCCACACTGAAAAGCAAGGCCAGCATTTTCAATGTATTCACTGTGAAGAAAAGCAGAAGGCTCGGGGGTGGAATGTGCTGGCTGAGTGTCGACTGAAGGCCAAATCAAAGTAAAAAAGACTCTTTTTAAAATGTATCTGCATTATCATGTACATGCTCATGATGTGTGCACTGGGAGAGACAGGTGTACTGTATTTTTGTGTGTCTAAAGGTCCATCGAGGATCTATTGTCCATCAGTCCCTCCTGTCTTTCCTGCTTTTGTCCTCCTTCTTTTCTCTCCATCCTCAGAGCCTCTTTCATCAAGGTCCTCAGGTCGAAGAGAGCAGCAGCTGCCTGAGGCTGTTTATGATCCTGAAGGTTTGACCTCTGACCTCTGTGTTACAGCACCATGCCATTAATTTATACTCAATTTAACACAGCAATATGAGCGAACACAGAACAGAGCGTGCAGGATCAATGAGGAAGCATGCCTGGCTTTATCTTTGAATCAGGGGGAGGGGTTAGGCTGATGTGAGCTTTTATAGTCCCATAACAATTTCATGTTTGGGGATGAAGCTCTCAACATCAATAGATGTCATTCAATGTTTTATTCAGTGTTTTTTTGAAGTCATGTGTCTCACAGGGAGCTCAAACCACAAGATGTTAACAATGAAGGAATAATTGTCATGAGCAGTGTGGAATTATTTCCAAATTGATTATTTGATGGATAGGAAATTAATTCTTAAAAAAACTGATGAACTGACCAACCTAAATTCCAAAGAGCCAAATTGCTATTGTGGCTAATATTGTATCTCTTTCAAACAACACTATATTCTCCGTTTAACACTCAAACAGACAAAACTGGCTGACATAGTGCCAATACCCTCCCCAAATATCAAGGTCCAATATCAGATCTACATATTAGTTCAATCATAATCTTGACCTATCCCTAAATCACTGTTAGACAACTGTTTTAAATATATATGCTTCAGGCTGTAGTTTATATTTGGTGACATTACACACTCTTTCTGCATTGCCTGGACATGTCAATATCAAGGCAGCTACTTGAGAAATGTATTCAAAGGACAATCATGGACCTCCTCAAGAGTTTCAACAGACCTGGATGGATAAAAATCATTTGTGCCAGACTCAGTCACAATGGTGAAAGGTTAAAGTGATGTTTTGTTTTGTTTTTTAAATCTGCATAGGTTTTCGGTTTTTGGGGAATTCTCTGTCAAGTTGCCTGTGCTGAAGGGAGGAGAGCTGTGTGTGTCAGTGAAGATCAGCTTGTGCAGATTCCATAAGAAATTTAGGGCCCTATTTAAATGATCTAAAGCGCATGGCGCAAATGCTTTTAGGATGTCTCCAAGTCAATTTTATTGTTATACAGCGGATCATCTGGGCTGGAGTTGTATTTAGACTCTTCATTAGTCATGGGTTATTTTGGGTGTAGCATAAATTAAACCTATCTGGGTGCCATCTCCCATTTCCTTTAAGAGCCAGGTGCGCCAGGACCTGGAGCACTTTAACAATGGCACGCCCTTCCCTGGGGGACAGGTATGTGGTCCTTGGCTACTGGACCCTCTGCCTCCGCCGTCTCAATCATCAACAACTCTGTTTGACTGCATATGATATAGAAGTTCTTAGTCATCCAGGTCATGGTAATTTTAAGTGCTGTATTGTAGGCAACTGGACTTGTTTCAGTTTCTTGAAGATGGAGCCCATAATGTTTATTGATGGAGTCTGATAGCACTTTGACCTGTCTGATGTTGACTCCATCCCACTCACACCGCATGATAATTAGACCCTCTCTTGTCATTAAGGGCCATAAAAATTGATTTTGAGCACAGGCAGAAAATATCAGCATAAATCTTAATATATTAGAATTAGAATGCAAGACATTAGTGCTATTAGTAACAATTTGTAATTTATGAAAGAATAGATGAGCCAGAGCATGTTAGGCATGTTTTTTGTCTTCTCTATATGTGGAAAGGTGTGTGTGTCCATGGAGGTGCATTTACTCACATACACTGTGACTGTGTGTGTTTGTGTGTGGGTGGGTGGGTGGTTACCAGGTGTGGATCATGCAGTGACACAAGAAACACGCACAGATGGCCAAAATCTCCAGAGTCTTTCATATGCACATGTGTAAACAGCCGACAACATACAGCAGCCTCTCTACTGTCTGAAGAATACTGGGAAAATATGGAATACTTTGTCATAAATTGCAAAGCTTAATATTTGGGGGGTCTTTATTGTCAGTTCTGTCTTAATTGAGAGAGTGTCCAATATTTACAGTATGTATTGATTGATGTAATAACATGGTCAGCCTTGGAATTATTATTACTGCTCAAACAAGTGGAAACCATTGCCTAGTAACAGCTAAAAAGACCTTTCCAGCTATGAGAATTACTTTAGAGCAATGATACAGAAGTAACAGCAGAAACCATGGAAAATATTCATTTCTGATTCGGTGTATGTTATAATTGGATATGAGGACATGACAGTCAAAGTAGACACTTTTAATCCCTATTCTGGACAGTTTTTCTTCCCGTTAACCATCAACATTCTTTCTCAAACAGAGAATTGGGGTGTGGTGAATAGTGAGACATAATCGATTACCATCGCAAACGGATGAACGATTATGGGTGATATTTCCGGTGCTCAATGGAACTAGCATAAATAACAGAGCGCCATAATAACTGATGCACCAACAGTACTTTTAAGACTTTACAAGTGTTAGCTTAGTGGGATAAGCAATAATAATAGTGCTGGTAGTATTCACTCACTAACGTAGATCTTCATGAATGAATGATACGCTGTACCAATCACTCTGAAAACGAGGATCAGCATCCTGTTACCTTGGAAAACAGCAGTTGCAGTTAAACATCTGGACACACCAGAAGTTAGGCCCATGATTCACCCAAGGTGTCATGGGGGCTAGAAATAAGGTCGATAGTCACACATCATTGTTCCATTTGGGCAACTGTTAAAAATGTTTAAGTTTGAGCACAAAATTGAGTCAAAAATACTGTGTGGCTTAACAACATTGTCAGTAAATGACTTAGAAAAAATGTAATATCATAAAAATGACAAAACACACTGGGATTCAAGGGTATATGAAACAGAAGATAACCATAGTAACAAGTTGCCAGTTAACTCTTACCTAAATATAGATTGAACATGGCCATAATGACATGAACACAATCTCTCTATTTGGCGGTGGTATTTAGCCGTGTATAGTAGTGACAAAGCACTGAAGTGATATAGAATGTAAATATAAAGAAAGCAAGTTAGACAGTACTTAACTCTAAATATGTCTAACTTCATGTATTTACTTTAACTGTGAGTAATATATATGTAATTTTACAAGTTATTAGCACTAAATATTTGGCACAATGTTTTCTTTATTTGATGATTTTGAAGCCCTGACTACTTGGGCTTCTTATGTATTTAATTAATTGTCATTTTGCAGGAAATTGCCCATGTACAAATACATTAAACAAATAATCCATGAATTATTCACAGTGTAGAAGCTAGAAGAGGAGGGTGTTCTAATGTGGAGAGTTATTTTTCTATCCATTTATACTGGGAATTAGGGAGTATGAATATGTATGTTTGTATTGTATAGTTTTAGGATAATGTATTCTTTACATAATTAAAATGTTCGCATAGTATAGAGGAAACACCACTACGCTTCTCATTGTGAAATTCTTCACTGCCACCTCCTCTGTTGTTGTCAATGTTTGGACACCCTGTACTACATTATAGCTTACATGTGTATAATTCCAAATACTGCACATCTGACATGAAATGGGGCTCTTGTAATGGGGAGTTTGCTGTGAACATCAAACAGTCACTAGACTTGACTTCACTACAGATCAACAGTTTGTCATAGACAGACGATGAGCGCTGACTGGTTCCCACTGCAGTGGTCTCAAGTCTTCAATTAACATATCTGTGTGACAGTGGCGCCTGTGTGTGTATGTGTGTGTATGCTGGCAGAGGAGTGTGAAATTGGCTAATTAACGTGACCTCCCTTTGATCCGGGGAGAATACACATATGACATCTGAATTGGGGTAAGCCGGAGGAAAGGGAGGGTTTCTGGAAATATGTTAAAGTGTGTGTGTGTGTGTGTGTGTGTGTGTGTGTGTGTGTGTGTGTGTGTGTGTGTGTGTGTGTGTGTGTGTGCTTGCAGCAGCTTGGAAAAGTTAATTTAACCCTGTGTTAACCCGCAAGCTGCAAGATGCAGGAAACAACAGCAACAAAGGCGGGCTTTTTGCTTTTTGCTCAGTTCAAGGTTTATTCTAACTCTTATTATTTTTTACGTAAACCTGAAGCTTAAGCAAAACAGACCAGAAAAATGAAAAACTGCTCATACTGCACAAATTTTAAATTTGGTACACATATTCCCTTTGATGGCGTTAATGTTTGATTCTAGTTATTGCATGACACTAGCCATGACAACCATTTATCGTTCATCACCTGCCATGTTCTGCTAAAATGATCAAGATCCTTTTTGTTGCCACAGCCACACCTCAGTAGCCACTACTATGGTCAAAGTCACAATAAAAATTAATATAGGTTTTAGGTGTTGCATTATATAAATGGCTCATTAACATGGTTTGAGAAGATCTAGGAGAGACACAACATCGAAAAAGAAAAAACAGCAAATAAGGCTAGCTGTTCTGTAATGCTGTGTTCAGACCAAACCTGAAGAAAGTATTTGATTGAAGTTTGATTGCAGAGTTCTTCATTTTTAATCGTGTATACTCACTTGAGTAATGCGAAATAATAATAACTGTGAACGCATAGCACCCAGCTCAATGAATTTCTCTAATACCATCGTAATGCCGCCTTGTAAAAAGCCTGAATTCATGCTTCGTCAGGTCTGTTGGCCAGACGACAAGCAAACAACTTTTAAAATGCTTGTTCCTTGAATGGAGTTTGGATCAGTAAGAGTTATCCTGTGCTGAGACGTATTTCCAAAACTTACCAGGTAGTCTGACTTTCTCACTTACTTCCCTCCACGGCAGCTCCTTATTTGTCCTGTCTCGGTACGAGTAGATGTGTTATCATACAGCTCTGGGTGTCTGCAAACGGCCATGATTAGTGACAATTATCCTCTCCTCCATTGTTGTCCATGTTCAATGTCCGGACATCAGCGACGTTAACGTCATGACTTCAGTGTGAATGTCAATGCCGATAGGCTTTCGTGACACAGCGCCACGTGAAAATTTCACTTGAGTTCAATATTTACAACTCACACGAATGCTCGCTTGACTCAAAATTTCATGTCGCGTCATTCGACCAGCCCGGAGCAATTAGAGGTGAATTTGCGTCTAATTGCGTCTTATCATTGACTTTGTATGTAATATGGTCACAGCATATTACATGAACACATATGAACACAGCATAAGTGTATAGCTGCACCAGATGGAGGGAGTTAAACAAAACATATGGGCAATGAACTGCTTCATCACACCAATATGTAAGAACCATATTCATTTTAGCAATGTGATTCTTCCACCGAAGATACAGACCCCGACAGCAGTAACCTCCAGAGAGAGCATTTTCATCACATTTCTATTAGAGATAGTGTATTTAATAATCCTACCATTGTCAGTCAAGCAGGTATTAAGGGAAACTAATATGCTGTTTATGTCAGAGAGAAAAATGGCAGCAACAGCCTGTAACTCAGATTCTGAAAATGGCAGAATATGCAAAAGCATCAAACTCAGTAAAGTGAAAAGATGATGGGACACTGTAAAACAAGATATTGTTAGTTTTTGTTGCGTTCTCTGGTTCTTTCCTTCCTAGAATAATGACCTGCTGAGCAAAGGGGCTAAATAGTTCAAGAGGAAAGTCAATGGTATTTGTAGAAAGCCACTGAGTATGAGCTTGTAACTGTGCAGCAGAATTAGGACTAATTGTATCAGTCTTACAGCTTCTTGACATAAAAATTGCAGCTCATGAACATTGTCTAGTTGAGATCAAAAATAGCACAATTTCCTCTGGCTGTTGGAAAGAAGAAAAGGTGTGTAAAAGAGATAAGTTTTAAGAATTTGTAACTGCAAGTGACAGAAAGCATGTATTTATATGATGACAAATATCCAGGGAAACTAAGTGTCTAAAATGATCCAATGGGGGAAAGTACAAGAACTTCAGTTTTGTAGTGATTTAATTTGTTTCACAAGCCATTTCATGAGATAAAAAGATTTGAGAGCTCACTGGGTGTCACAAATGTGCAGAGTAATACCACAAGCATAGCAGTCACAAGAGACACAGCCACACCAATGTGACGTAAAGGGAGCACATAGAGGGGAAATAAAACAGGTCCAAGACTGGAGCTTTGAGGAACTCCACAGGTAAGAGGAGCAAAATAAGACTGTGCAACGCATACACAAAACTTGCTATTCTTTCAGTGCTACTAGATATCACAGCCTAATTTCTCAGATAGCATTTTAATTTTAATAGCATTTATCTATCTAGTTTACTGTTTCTATTTTATTCTACTTCTTATCTCCCAGTGTAACTGCTGGTATTTCTGCTGTCTTCTGAGATTGTAACTTCTTATCTATGAAAAGTGTTTAATGTATTAATGGACTGATTGATTAGTTGTATCAAGAACCATATTATAACATATTATAATGTGGAATCTAGATGGGCAAAAATGCACTTCGATGCATTTAAATAAAAATGTTTCCATGATTATGCCACTGAACTGACAAGTTATTTCAGATATGTAAGCTTTTCTCAATATTTGCCTAATTAGTTACTAATCATAATCCTTAGAAATGTACCGTTTAACATTTATTTTTACATTTTCTTTTGCACATATGAAAGTTGAATGTAGGCTTACTATAAAATAATGGGTCACTTTTGTGACATTTCTGAATGAACTTGCTCTTTTCCTCCAGTTTTTATTTTTCACGCCTCATCATCTGTTTTAGAACTGCTCACCTTTCTTTTCCTCTTCTCTACTTTCACCTTCCCTCATCATTCCTCTCTGATCTGTCCTTTCTTTCACCGTCCATGTCTTTGTAAGTCCACTCTCATCCTGTCTCTCTGTCTCTGTCACATCAGGTCTTCTCTGCAGTCTCTCAGTGTCTCTTTCTGGCTCCCTCACCTGCGACTCTGTCACACCGGGGTCTCTGCTCTTTCTGTCTCTTTTCTTTTTTTATTCATCTCTCCAGCTTTCTCACCCTCCTCCTTTCCCCCCTCCTCTTCCTCCTCCCTCGTCTCTCTCTCTCTGTTCCCCTCCATCACCTCCTGGGTAATGAAAGGGGGGACAGGTGGAGAACAGACCATCACTACCACCAGTCTGTGTGTGTTTGTGTGTGTGCTCGTCTGTGTCATTTGCACACACACACACACACACACACACACACACACACACACACACACACACACACACACAGATGGTGGACAGGGGCCCTGCCGGCCAGCCTGCCTGTCTGATGATGGGGTGTTGTTGTTGTTGAGTGCACTCAGCCACACATGATTAGCTAGACAAACACACACACACCAACACACATGAATTCCCTTCTACGTAGCACATATGGGGCTCAGCACCAAAACAAGTCACCTGCTATTCCAGTCACACACACACACACACACACACACACACACATACAGGACAGCTGTAGCTCTGGAGGTAGAGCGGGTTGTCCATTAACTGGAAGGTTGCTGGTTGGATTCCCCGGATCCCCCTTCTGCACATGGACGTATTCTTGAGCAAGACAGTGAACCCCAAATTGCTCCTGATGAGCAGTTGCATGGCAGCCTCTGCTGTCAGTGTATAAATGTGTGTGTGAATGGGTGAATGTGAAAGTCTTGTAAAGCACTCAGTAGAGTGGAAAAGCGCTATAGAAATGCAAGTCCATTTACCAAAATGGATCACAGGGCTGTGGGATGGTCAGTATAGATAATGCAGGCATTTTTTAAATGTATTTATTTATTTTTGCTTTATGTTACATTATCAGTACAAGTGCATCATGCTACCAAAAATGACAGTGGTATTTTCTTGGATGTGATCTTCAGGAAAAACATTTTATAACTGACTGGGCTGTGAAAATCTGAATGTTGTTGATTTGTCCTGATCAGAGGGATTCATAAAATTAAATCCATTTTTTATGGTGGAGTCCTGAAGAGGAATTGAAGAGTCTCACAGTCTGAGGAGAGAAGCTGCTATGTAGTATGGTGGTACGGCACGAAAACAAAATTTAAGTTGATTCACCATTGTCTGTTTTGTCAAAGGAACAACAGAATCAACAGAAAATGAATTTGTCCTTGTAGTAAAGTTTTTTTTTCTCGAACATATCATTATAAAGTAAATGTTGATTGTGCAATGCCATGATTACAGAAAAATGACACTCAGTGGCGTTTACATTGGCTCCTTATTAACTTCACTTTCACTTTGCTATCTTGTCTGCAGGAAATCTCCCAGGAAAATGAAGGCTCATCCAGTCAGACCGGCAGCCCGGCACCATTTCTATCTGTTTTCACATCTCCATTATAAACCAAATGATTGAATAAAAACAATCCACTCCGCCAACAATAATACGACTTATATTACACTAAGAGGTGAAAAGTTGTCTGTTTCCACTGAAAGTAGTCATGTGTCGTGTGAACATAAATCAGGTTTCCGTAGAAAGGGTTGATGATTAGAGATACGCCCTCTGATATTTGCTTTGGGAAAAGAAGTAATGTTAATGCAACAACTTTTGTCCAACCTCCAAAGGATGGATGCACAAATGCTGTACAGTACATAACTAGAATACAGACAAAAGGCCTGAAACACAGTTAGTGTTGTAATTTCAGGGCTCTATGCTGGCCAGTCAACACCAAGCTGGGGAAACTATTTCTTTATGGGCCAGGCTTTGTGCACGGTTTCAGCATTGTCATGTTGAAACAGGAAAGGGACAAGGACAAACTGTTGCCACAAAGTTGAAGCAACACTTTTTTGCATAGTGCTTATAGTTCTCTGCTCCCCTCTCGCAAGATGTTCCCCTTCATCCTGTACATGCTTCCCCTTGGTCACATAATCCGCCGTCATGGACTTCAGTTTCACTGCTTTGCTGATGACATTCAACTCCACATCGCCACCGAAGCCATCAATCCTGCCACTCACTCTATCCTTACCGACTGCATCATTGAAATAAAATCCTGGCTTCCAGCCAACTTCCTCAAACTTAACTGTGACAAATCAGAAGTCATCATCACTGGTCCCAAATCCCTCATCAAATCCACCCATAACTTCTCTCTGTCCATCGATGGCTCCACCGTGCTCCATACCCCCACATCTGTAACCTTGATGTCACTTTGGATCAAACCCTCTCCTTCCACCAACATATCAAACACCAAACATCACCAAAACAACCTTTTTCCATCTCAGAAATATTGACCGCCTCCATCCATCCCTCTCCTTTTCAGCTGCTGAGACCTTCATCCATGCATTCACCACTTCCAGACTGGCCTACTGCAATAGTCTCGTCAAGGTTCATCTTCCAAAACACTCACAAAATTACAATATATCCAGAATTCTGCTGCTCGTCTTCTCACAAAACTCCCGCACACGTGACCACATCACCCCTGTCCTTCATAACCTGCACTGGCTCCCCATCCCCCAGGGTATCCTCTTCAATTCCTGATTATCACCTACAAAGCCCTCCACAACCTGGCTCCCAACTACCTGTCTGAGCTCCTCTACCGGCACACTCCCACCTGCACTCTCAGGTCTGCTGACACAGATATTTTAAATGAGGAAATCTTTCTTTCTTTCTTTCTTTCTTTCTTTCTTTCTTTCTTTCTTTCTTTCTTTCTTTCTTTCTTTCTTCCTTCTTTTTCCTTTTGAGGGGAAGGGGAGATGAGGGAGAAAGGGGCCATCAGTTTATCACCTTCATGCAACATTGGCCATACATGAGAAAACTGATAAATGAGGGAAACTGATAAGATACATTTCTATATGTGTGCCCCCTCTCTGACAATCTGCTTCATTGCATTTTTCTATGCATCGGTGCTAACATCCCACTCATCAGTGAGTAGGTGCAGAGCAGGTGCACCCAACGATGCTGCACCTTCAAGTCACATGAAAACTGTCACATGTCAAACGACAGGATGTTACAGAGCAGGAGCAGTGACGCTCCAAAGATTGTAGAGGTGAATGTGCCTTTGGGCAGTGCACTTAATTCCCAAAGTGAGCTGGTGGAGAAGCTCAGTGCAGCCTATGGTTAGTAGCTGTGGTAGCTTGAACTCTGACTTGTGCTAAAAATATCAACCGTAAATTCGTCTTCATAGTATTTTATTACAATTTGCCTTCTGGGCATCACTACTAGAACAATGTCCCCAAACACCCTCCCCCCTCCAATACCGTCCCAGGAACACTATTCCCATGTGTGTGCATGTGTGTGACTCTGCATGTGTGTGTGTGTGATCACCTTGGACTGTCAGAACAATGGCATCTGTTCTTTTGAAGCTTACTAGCTTTATTACAAAAAATGTGAGTTTTATTTCCCTCACAGTTCTCACAGTTTAATTAGTGGCTGCAGAAGCTATGAAATCATGTTCCTCATATTAAATAGTTCAGTATGACTCTCAACACCAGTGAAATTTAGCTTCACTTTTTAGATTTACTGAGAGTTGTTGGCTTTTTAATGAGGAGGTTTTTGTTTTCGTAAGATTATTTAAAAAAAACAAACACACATGGTGGATCAATAAATCAAACAATAAGTCAGACAGAGTCAAAATACTGAGCTTTGGTTTATATACTCACTGTACTTTCACTTTATTATTTCATCTTATGGGTTTTTTACTCCAATGTAAAATAAAATATACTTCTTATTCATCCACACTTATCTCAGATGATAGTGACTGTAGTTATGTATCATATTAAGATTTATAAACAAAACATATAATCAGTTTATAATCATGCTGTATCTGAAAACCTTCCAACAAAAAAGTCACACTTCTTTGACAAGTAATCATGATAATAGTAATAATAGTTTTTTTTAATTTATTATACTGTTTTAATCCCACAAGGGGAAATTCTTTTTATCACTCACATGCACACCCACACACACACAGTGTATAGAGGAGAACGAGTTTATGGGCAGCCATCTGCAACGGCGCCCAACGAGCAGTGTTAGGGGTCGGTGCCTTGCTCAAGGGCACCTCGGCAATGCCCAGGATGTGTGAACTAGTATTCGCCATTACAAGTCCACATCATACTTTTTTGGTCCGAGTGGGACTTGAACCGGCCACCTTTGAGTCCCCAAGCCAAGTCCCTACGGACTGAGCTATTGCTATTGGTGTTTTTTTTCAAAGTGCTACTCCAGTGATTTAGTATTCCACTTTCATTAAATCGGGAGATTCTTAATGGGCTGATTAATTTACAAAGAATGGTAAACATTTTCAAAAATAAAAAGCCCAAGTAAGAGGCTAAAATATCATAAAATTAAAAAAAACAAATGCTGGAGCCTACGTATCCCATAATGCAACTGATGGTGTCAATGCCCCCATCTTCAAATTCCCTACCTCCCAGTTTGTATTCCAGTTTTTTTGTTATAACCATATAGACTTAACATAGGACCTCCAGAGCCACAGAAGACACACAGAAGAATTTGGTGGAATGCCCCTTTAAGGATTGCTGTGTGTTTCCCATTTTCTACCTTGAGTCAACATGATTTGTATTTTTTTTTGGGGGGGGGGTTGTTTTTACCTCCACTACAATCCTTTCCTAATGGTGCGTTCAGACCAAACACAAAGAAAATATTCACTATATTCATTATTAATTTTTATTTGCGTTACTCGCGCAGCACCCAGCTCAGTGAATTTCACTGTCTGGAGCTGCATCTGAATGAGTGCAGCTTCCAGCTCTACCTGAGGCTGATCGGTGCCCAGACCTCAGCTGCAGAGCTCAGCTGCGGAGCACCTGTCCATCTGTCTCCAGTCAGTGGCAGTTTCTTAATAGGTGTATTGAAATCAATTAAAAGTCATTGTGACCAGCAAGTAGACGTAGACTGAATTAATCTGTTTGACCACATCGGTAAGAATCCAAAAACAAAGAGATTTCTCTGTGATCTGACTGCAATAAATGGATCAAAAGGACGTTGCAATAACAACATCATAATGTCGCCTTGTGAAAAGCCTGAATTCATGCTTCGTCAGGTCTTTTGGCTAGAGAAGCAAACAACTTTTAAAATGCTTGTCCCATGAATGTATTTTAGATCGATCAGGGCTATGCTGTGCTGAGACGTATTTCCATGACTTACCAGGTAGGTAAGGCGACTTCCTCGCTCACTTTCCTCCGCGCCAGCTCCTTCTTTGTCCTGTCTCGGTACGAGTAGATGTGTAATCGTACATCTCTGTGTGTCCGCAAACGACCACGATTAGTGATTATTATCTTCTCCTCCATTGCTGTTCAATAATGTCCGGACATCAGCAACTTTAATGTCACAACATCAGTTTGAATGTCAATGCAGATGGGCTTTCGCGACACAGCGTCACGCAAAATCCTTGCTTGGATTTAATATTTGCAAGTCACGCAAATTCGCTAATGACGTGAATTTCCGTGTGCTCCTGTCATTTGTGCTCGAATAATTGGCCTTGCGTTTGGTCTGAACACACCATAACTGCAACTCTGTGGTTATTATTGTAACCATGACAACAAAGATCTGACAACAACAAGAACAACAGTTTAGTAAGGCACAGACAAACAATGTCGACTGGGGCATCAGATCAGAAAAAGGACACTTAGAAACAACATATTTTGTTGTTTCATTTGGAGGACTTGTTAGACTACATCTCCCATTGTGCAGCATCAATTAACCACAAATTAATGACACTCCAGGATTTTAGTATCCCCACATCCTGAAATGTCTTTGGGATTTGGAGGCGTTGAAAAAAGACAAGAATGATGGTATGTGTGGGTGTGTGTGTGTGTGTGTGTGTGTGTGTAGCTCACACATACATAATCAGCAGGAGCTGTCAGATCAGCATCAGTCCTTGCCAGTCAGATTAAGGATGTTACAGCAGCAGCACCTGGCCAGTAGTCGAGTGGCTGCAGATAGATTTCACATTCTCTGTCTTTATCTCTCCCCTGTCTCTGCTTCGGTCTCTGTCTCTCTGTCTTCTGTGTCTCTGCAGGACTCGGCTGCTCTGTGGGCTCAGGTCCCAGGGTCGAATGGAGGTGAACTGAGCTAAGTGGAGAGGTGACGGGACAGGTGGCGCGAAGCCACAGTCTCACCAAAGCTACCAATCGATCACAGATCATGAAAAGTCGCCCTAAAAAAAATCATAAATCTGCGGCAGGTGTGCAGGACTGGAGGAGCAGTGGCTACTGAGGAGAGGAATCTGACAAAGTGGAGAGGTAAAATTTCAAAAGCCTATTTAACTGGTTTATTACACTCATAAAATCATTCAATTCTTCAAAACCACTTCCTTCCTGCCAGACAACCTGATGGCTCTATTAACTAAAGTTCCCAAACATACAAAAAATACATCATCTTTTTTTTATTTGACAGTGACGATACATGTAGTAATTGTTTCATCTAAATACAACTGAAGATATGTATATAGGACTTCTAGCTGTGACTAATTTGCAGTCATTAGCTTTTAAAGGATAAAAACACATAATACAACATGCTCATACATGCATTAAAACCTAAAAATAAAACAGGCACAGACAGGCAGCCACTACAAACAGTCATTGTGACAACAATGACTAAGAACAACAAATAAGCACAATATGAAACATGAATGTTGGGGAAGTGTCTAAAATGATGCACAAGACATTCAGGATATTTTTCCATTCGGTGGGTTGGTGCAACTATTAAAACAGTCAGAGGTTTGAATACTCATAAACAGATGTTGGTTTTCGATGATCACTCATCGTGTGTGTGTGCTAAAGAGTTGTTGAGTTGTTGTTGCGCCACACAGAACATGTGTACTGGGCCGCGACCCTACTGAATATGAATGATGAACAGTTTTAGCATTACAATTTCATTGATGTAATTTGGATTATTCACATTATTTGAGGGCTCCCAATGAACTGTCTCTGATTATTTAAGAAATGTAACTTGCTATCAATAACTAATAGACAACTTTTCTGCTTTAACTTATCAAGCTGGAATAAATACTGATTGTTCAGTGTGATAGGTGTAGAAAAATAACACCATCTGTGTGTACTGTAGATTGGTTCTCTAAAAATCTCGCTTTCACTATGCTATTCGGTCTGACACAGGGCTGGATTTTTCTTGCAAAAATGAACGTCAAATTCCGGCACAAATGAATCTGTCTGCTATCCCCAGGTAATGGTGGAACAACTGGAATAACTGTGGAAACTACACTGCAGAAGAAAAAGAACCCCACTGATGGAGGAGGCAAAGACAGCGAAGAGGGAGAATAATAGAAGACGAGAGTAAACGGACAGGCATTCACTCAACACCTGTGCACCTGTGTTGTGTCAGTCTGTGCAAGTCTGCCCCCCCCCCAGATATGTTTCCAACAGGATTTGAGACCACAGGTGAAGAGCACTCCGCCGCGTGTTTTCCTCCGGTTGAACATAGACGGGTTCACAACACGTGTATACTCTGCTTTAATGGTTAGAGGGGCTGCTTTCAGTTACTTTAAGTTTCAATGAATGCAGTATTATCACTGTAACAAATAACATGGCACATTTGAGCAGCAAAACTTAAAGCTGAAGAGGAAACATACCAGGGGAAACAGAATGTAACTTTTAGCTTCTGTAATACACATTTTTAGACAGGACAGCAGCTTCACTCCAAATTATTTTACTGTTTGAATCTGGACTGTGTGTGATTATTAGATGTGAAGTTGAACACAGAACTTTAATTACATGAAATACTAAGCGATCCTGTCGGTGAGTCAGGCATTTCAAATAATCAATTAAGTTTATTCGCTGTTCCTCTTGTGCAAATGCGCATGTTAAGGGAGGGATACACATATTGTTTCTGTTGCTGGAGGATGCTGTAGGTAATGTCATTGATATTTTTCTCATTAAAGATGCATTTCTCCCACTTGCATCCCACCTGCTATTAATCTGAATATTTTGATGACCTGCCTTGCATTGTCCACGGGGAGAGATCTGCACACACAGGGATGCACAGCAGCGCTCCCCACCTCCTCCTCCTCTATTAAATATCAGTGTTTTTTCTCATATGCAGTCAAACAGAGTTGTTGATAGGACAGATGATTTTGAAACGGCGTGGGCAGAGGGTCCGGCAGCGGAGGGCCACATACCTGTCCCTCATGAAGACTCTGTTTAATATCGATGTTCCAGGTTCTGGTGCACGGATGAGAAATGTACTTCATTAACAACATTACAGAGAGGAGAGGGGGGAAGAAGAGAGAACTGGTCTATGGTGAATAGACTGATTTGTCCTGAAGATAACCACATAGACACACACACACCATTGGTGTGTGTCGTTGCTCACTAACGTCAGCTTACAGACAGTGAACTGTGTAGTAAGCTGGCTGTTTGGGGCAGATAAACACTGCATGAGAAATGCAAATAAACACAAATGATCCTGCTGTGAAAATCTTTTCACTACAACTGCTGATGAAAATCTATCCGATGTGACTCAGGCAGTGTTGGGCAAGTTACTTTCAAAATGCAATAGATAACATATTACTAGTCACCTTCATTTTAAAGTAATATATTATGTTACAATATTACTGTCTGCATGGAGTAATATAGTACTTATTACACTACTTTTTAGTTACTTTCAACAAAATGCCCAAAGGAGGGCGGCCGACCAGACCTACAATCTCAAAGCATCAGTATTTGAGTTTGGAATGAGACTCAAAAATCAACTAATTGGACCTTTAATAGACATTACTACTCATTATTAAAGCCCTGTGAAAGGAACAGTCCAACATTTGGGAAAATATGCTTATTCACTTTATAGCTTGAGTTAGATATGAATATCAGTACAGGGGAAAGCTTGTCTGGATCTGTCCAAAGGTAACAAAATCCCCCTATAAACATTTTATCTTCCCTGATAAAGTGTGAGAAGAACAATTTGGGGGCTATATATATCTATACAATGACATTACCAGTGGATGATTTACTGTTTTCTCAGAAGCTCCAGAATAATTTTCCTTTCAAGATATATTAGTTTCCCAATTCTGTACTGTCCTTTGTTTATTTAAATGGCACCCACCCTGGAGTATATTTAATACATCACCACATTGGCTGACAGAGCCTATTTATACTACGAACTCATTGCTGAACCTCACTGTCTTCTGAGTTTGTGAGACTTCTGTGTGTAACACAAAGCTGTGGTGATTCTTGAAGCTCCATCGTGAGGAAACACGATATTCATGCCAGTCTGAAAGAGGGAGTCGAGGGCTGAAAACTGCTCACAGCTACAGCGCAGAGGATTTTATTGAGTGACACGACCCTGTGAAGGTCACTCATCCATGTAAATAATATGGCAACTATGAACAAACACACACTGACAAACACACACAGTGCAGGACAGTGATACAATGATACTCGAGGATACCACAGTATCATATGTGAACATGAATAAATCAATAAACTTGTTGTGAAATATGAGATGTATAAATGACCCATGAAAAATAGTTCATGGTCAAAAACACATGAAATCTAAAATTAATACCCACGCACACACACACACACACACACACACACACACACACACACACACACACATATAAATACATATATAAAAGCAATCAGACACTCCAGAACGAAAGAACAAAACAGTTTTTGAACTATAATGAACACCCATTATAGTAGAAATTGGTATTTTGAGGAATTTGGTGCCTCCCACTGTTTCTGGGGGCAACACAACTGTTACAAATAACTACAAATAATAATAAAAATTTGTCAGATGTATTGTAACCATAAAGCTAACAACTAAAATCTGGATACAGCAGTGGAGACTTCCCCTGCCCCTGGAATCCCCTGCAGGGCCTGTGGTCCACCCCCCATAGTCTCATGAAATCCTGTGGGAAACACTTGTTTCCACCCGGTATTATCATCCGTTCTGAGTGATCCGATCACAAGTGGACAGCTCTAAGTGCATCTGCTCCCACCTGGCATTAACATGTGTCTACACATGCATCTCCAGGTGAATATATAGGAGAATATAGCAGGAAGAAAGGGATAGTTGCGGCTTTCGCCTCTACTCTGATCGCCACAAGACCCAAGAGGAGATTTTGGATGTGTGCAGAAAGTCAAGACTGGTGGGACAGAATTGTAATTGGGACATACACTGACGAACAATGGCGACACATTAGCGCACGGCCATACAACTGGAGAAGAGGATTGCGGTGGCAATTTGGTACCTCGCATCAGGTATAGACTTCAAAACATTGTCCGAGTTGTTTTGTATTGGCAAAACATCAGTGTCCGGATGTGTGTGGGAGGTTTGCCGCGCTATACGCACAATCTAGTGGCAATTTATTTTACTTGCCACAAGGGGACAGACTGTGGGAGACTGTGGATGGTTTCAAAGAGAGATGGGGGTTCCGCCAATGCGGGGGAGCAATAGATGGCTCTCATGTCCCCATCACTGCCCCCTCCAACAACGCAAAGGATTACTACAATCGTAAAAGGAAGTCATTCCATCATTTTACGAAGTAGGCCAAGTTTGTATACTGAATATCTATATTGTATCTAACTATGTATCAACAGTTCTGTTTTTCTGCTGTGATAGTAGCCTGTTTGCTTGTCTCGTGGAATCAAAGTAGGTCACTAAAGCTAGTCCGTTTCCTTTTTATTCTTCCATCCATAGATTCACCATCATCAACGTTGGATGGCCTTGTGCACGATGCAAGGGTGCTACGGAACTCCACACTGTTCGATCTAGCTGAGAGCAACAAACTTTTCTCACCGGTGAGGCATAAACTTGTACTTTTCTACAGATGACATGCCCTTGAACTAATACAATAAAGTACACTAGGTAAGTATGCTTTAGTATAGTACAACTATACTATTTCATAGCATGAAATTAATATACTTTCAGTTACAAGAGGCATGCATTAATATGTATTTGGAACATTCTTTACTATATGTATGTATATGTTTGTACATGTCCTGTGCATTAACTGCAGAGAAATCTAGTTATTAACCTCATGGTTTTTTTGTTTTTTTACTTTTCCATTTAGGACACACAAGAAATTAGAGGTGTAAAGATACCCATCATGCTCTTGGCAGACCCTGCATACCCTCTCTTGTGCTGGCTGGTGAAGGGATACCCTGACAGTGGACATCTCACTAGAGAGCAGAGGCTTTTAAATTACAGACTGAGGCTTAAGCGGAGATGGCGGTGTCTGTTGAACAGAGAGCTGAGTGCTCGTCAAAAACTCACCTGTTTGCGTTGTAATAGTAACAGTAAATACCACAATACAAAAATGTGTTTGGGTGTACTCTTTGAGTACACATTGGGAAGCAATGAGCATGCTTTTGCTAAAGTAATACTATTGCAGAGTCTGCATGTCCTTATTCATCCATTCACACATTTTATTTAATTTAATTTATCTGTAATTTATTTAGAAATGGAAGATCTTATTCTCAAAATGAGTAAAGCTCTGTGTGCAACTGATATCAAAGATGTGTTAGAATGAGACAACCATGGCCCATAAGTGGCAAAAAAGAATGCTTGCTGTAATGCTAATGATGTGGTGTGTCTGTGCAGACTGGTTCTCTATTCATATCTTATGAGTGTATTGAAAATGCAAACGATGCACACATTCCAATTGTCTACAGGTGATCAGCTTGAATAGGTGGTGTAGAGGTGAGAATGTGTGCAACTGATATCAAAGATGAAAGTGTTTAAAGTTTAAACACATTTTTAAAGTTTAAAGATACAAAATAACATGCAATAATCATAATAAAATAAAGGACAAAGTGCACAAACTGTGGAGTGCTCAATGGCATAGTGTGCACAACTGTTTAAACATTCTTCAATCTTTTGGGAGAAAAAAACACCTTAAAAAAGGAGGAGAAGGAGGATTGGCCGGATGATGCAGCAGCAGCATTTGGTCCAATGATAGTATATTCAAACACAAACATGTACAAATAAGACATTAGATCCAGCTTTCATTTAGTGTAAATAGACAATGCAACAATGCCATGGTTTTCAACCTACTACTCAGCGAAATTGACAAAAGCAGACTAAACCAAAATGTACATTGTGGTCTCAGACCACCTTCCCATAGGAGTTATACATTGTTATATTTTATATACTGCTACTACTACGAAGTTAGCACATTTGGTACAGTCAGCATCAGCTGCTAACGTAAAGGGTAGCTTGAGAACAACCACATTTATATAGGAACAGGGATCAGACTGTTCAATGCATTTTAGTACAATTAAGTTTGTTTATCAAACTAGGTACAAACAGTCACTATTATCGTTGTCACCCTGGCTTTCAACAGCTGGAATATTACCCGGGGGACTGCAGCATCAGCATTTGTTGTGGAATTGAGAAGAGGCTCTTCCAACTCAGACACGTCCAACACGTGTCCTTCACCGGGACAGAATGAAGGTCGGTCTCCCACCACCCTCTCCAATTCCTCATAAAACAGACATGTAATCCTGTCCCTACTGGACTTTTTGTTCGTGTCCTTTGCCTTCCTGTATGCGTTCTTTAAATGTTTCACTTTACGTTGGCTCTGCTGCCATGAACGAGCATAACCGTTCTCCCCCATCTGCCTGGAAATCTCCTCATATATCCCCCAGTTGTGATACGAGTCTTCCAGCGTTGGCTGCATGGATTCCTCAACCCAAAGAGAAATAAGGCAACATATCTCCTGTGTTCTCCATCCTCGTGAACCCATTGTAGTGCTGTTGCCAGTTGTTGTCATGGGGTGTTATGGCTACCACTTATTTCACACTTTGTTATGATGCCGTTGTGGCACAAATGACTATATACTTCTGCTAACACAGAAGATGTCAGTTGAGTAGGCGGTCCTTCAATATGGTCTAGGACGCATTGGTTTACACTGCTAAAAGAATGTGGCCACATGTGGCTAAGACCACCTCCAATTGTGGTTTGGTGATCGGATCTTAAACGTGTCTTCAATGCGTCTTGGGTGCATTACCACCTGTACTTAAGGCTGTCCACTTGTGATCAGATCACTCAGAACGGATGATAATATCAGGTGGGAACAGGGCCTAAGTAGTTCTTTGTGTGAAATCAGAGAAGTTCGCCTTTTAGGTTCCTGGCGAAAGAATTTATCATGTCAATGAGCGCTCACATAAGTACAAACCTGTGTGTGCAGGCTGTCTATGGTGTCCCAGCCACCGTCCATGCTCCTCTACTGGGTCTATGAATAATGCAGAACTCACATTTTCATACCACTTCCTCTTCCCTCCCTCCAACCCATTTTCTCCTTCCCCTCCTCCTCCCCCCTGTGTCGTAGTAAAAATAGAACAGCAGACCTGCAAGCTTTCACTCTGGTGTTTACACCATCATGACCAACCCCACCGCTCTCTCTTTCCTGACAGTAGGGTTATTACTCTCATTCATCTCAGGCTGTTCTCTCTATCCTCCACGGGAGCTGGAGAGCAGAAACAAGAGAAGAGGTTGTCAGGCCAGACTGGGAGCAGAGAGAAGGTCCTCAGGTAGCATATAGATGCTTTATCTCCATATCTTTATTATGTGCCTCATAAAAATAGCCCTGCTAAGGCCTTCGCAGCTCGCCTCCGCTCACCTCCCACTCCTCCTCTGCATGCACTCAGTCTCTGCTCAGGGGAAATGAGGAGCAGCTCTTCCCAGACATTAAATGTAGAAACTAGGATGCACAGACAGACAAATGAGATGCCTGCTCCTTCTCTGTGGATGCAATGCAGTAATAAAGTTCAAGAATATACACATCAGGGATTTAAGATTAAAAAGTGTTGTATACTTATTTTATGTAGAGTTTTATTTAGTGAATAAAATGTGTCTGCCTTTTCAGCATGGTACAGATGTTAGTCAGCTATCATACATGGTAAGGAATAATTAAAGTGTTTGTTTTTTTCCCCCTTTTCTGTAAATGTGTTAACAAGCTTTTGAGGAGAGACAGTAAAAAACAAACTGGACTGTTGCTATGAGTAACTTGGATCAAGATCAAGATCAAGATGTACTGATGGATACTAGTCATTTGGCTAAGTCTGGCATCATAATAAAAATGTCACATAATGTTCATTGTCCCTCCTAAACATATACAGTAACCAGATTTATTTACATTTTACTGGCAGGTTTCACAGCTGAACTTGAAGTGAAGAATTGATTTGAAAAATTATAACTGTAACAAGGCGCATAATGCTTGTCAGGCTGTGGATTTCTTCCCATGTTGAGAAATATTCAGTGTAAGAGTTTGTTTGTTCAACAAGATAATTTTCACAAATGAACACCGGTCCCATTTCACCAGTGTGGCAGTGTTTATTAGATTGTGTACCCAGAGTTTCTGGGCATCAGGCAATACACTGTAGCTTCAAGAAAGCTGCCAACTGTACACAATGTAGGCCTACACCATGGAAGGATATATGAATGATGTTAAGTTTTATGAACGAGGCAACACGACACAAGTTGAAGTCATATCGGTGTCAATGAAAACGAGACACATTCTTTGCACGGAGGCCGAGGATGTCAAGATTATCAGTCAATATTACTACCGCACTGCTGGGTATATCTCCTTTTCCCTGATTTGGGATTAATTGAGGGCAACATCTAAGATTACAGACTGCAATTTACAGTTTAAATACTCTGGAGTTAGGGAGTAATCCTTTGTACTAGCAGTGTACCAGTATAGTACATACCAAAACATATTTGTAAGTACCAGGGAACAAGACATAAATATCAGGGAACAACAAAGATTATATACTGCAGTTATTTATTTTAACTACAGGGTACCTATTTTATTATTCCAGGGTATATAAATCTACTGAGCAATAATCTGGACGTTTGGGATTAATTGACAGAGATTTATACTGCAATTATTTTTTATCTACTGGGTACTTCCGTCATCTCTTCGATCACTCAATAGCCTAAATATTATGTGATTTGATGACGAAATGTGAAATGAACTAGGAGGTACATCTGTGTATTTACTTTGTAATAAATGTCCAGGGGACACTCTATTGTCATGAATACCGTCAGTGTCTTTTGACTGTTTAACCTCAGCAAACTTCATTACTGAATGCTCATCTATGGCCACCCACCCTATATGTCACTCGTGTAACCACATGTTGACTATTTTGAAGTAATGTGAAAGTCTTCTTCCTGACAATCTCTGGCACAACCTCTTTTCAGCCCAGGAAGTTACTGTAGTTACAGAGTAGGAGCAAGTAAGTGCCCCCAGTTACATGGTAACTACAATATATGGGGGCTGTAATCTAAAGCACCCTTAGTTCCCTTCTTGTTATGTTTAGTGACATGGTAACTACAGGATATGTGGGTAATTTAATGCACTGTTATCAAAGTTATTTAAGTATGTGGTCATTTATGTTAAGGTCATTTTGTACCCTGCAGTGATAGTATAGGAACCGGTGGTAACACTTAACACTAAATGTGAGTAGTTAATGAGTAGTCTCTTGTTGCTTCATAATTACCTACTGATTATTTCCTGAGACTTCACAATTAGGTCTTTAAAATATTCATGAAAAATACAAATTCCACTGAAATCCAATAAAAACAAGTCTGTCTCACTCAACCAGTATAGGACAGCATTTGGCATTGATTTCGGCTCAATTGGTAAAATGACCTGGCAGTTATTGAAAAGATTGGCCGATGTTTTCATCAAGAATTGTGTTTTTTCTTTAAAATATTTATGAAAAATGCAAATTCCACTACAATCCAATAAAAACAGGTGTGTCTCATTCAACCAGTATAGCACGACATTTGGCATTGATTTCGGCTCAATTGGTAAAATGACCTGGAGGCTATTGAAAAATTTGTCCGATGTTTTCATGAAAAATCCAAATTCCACTAAAACTGCGGTGTGTCATTCAACCAGTATAGGACCACATTCCTGATTGTTTTTTTTTTTTTTAAGACAATATTCATGAAAAATCCAAATTCCATTAAAATCCAATAAAAACTGCTGTGTCTCATTCTACCAGTATAACAAGACATGTCGGCATTGATTTTGAGTCGATGGCTCAAATGACCTGGGAGCTATTGAAAAAATCGCCCGATGTTTTCATGAAAAATGAAGACTTTTCTATAATAATAATAATAATAATAATAATACATTTTATTTGTACAGCGCTTTTAAAAACTCTCAAAGACACTTTACAAGAGTAGAATACATACAAGAATACATAAACTCAAGTGCATGGTGCGATAGAGGAGAAATATGTAGAAAAAGAACAGTGTATGAGGATATGGATCTGTGTAGGTTTTTAGGGAGAACAGGTTGAGGACAGCAGACAGCTACAGGTGCATATGAAAAGCGAGTTTGAAGAGGTGGGTTTTGAGTAATGACTTGAAGGTGGATGAGTCTGGGCAGTCACGGATGTGTTTGGGGAGGGAATTCCAGAGGGAGGGGGCAGCAATGGAGAAGGCTCTATCCCCCCAGGTACGGTGCTTGGTCCTGAGGGGGGGTGAGAGAAGGTTAGCGTCTGAGGATCTGAGGTTTCGAGAAGGAGTGTGGTGGTGGAGCATGTCCGTGAGGTAGGGAGGGGCCTGGTTGTGGAGGGCTTTATGGGTGAGTAGGAGGAGCTTGAAGTTGATTCGGTGTGGGACAGGGAGCCAGTGAAGGTTTTGGAGTACGGGGGTGATATGTTCACGGGAGCGGGTGTGGGTGAGGAGGCGGGCAGCAGAGTTTTGGATGTATTGAAGTTTATTGAGGACTTTGGAAGATGAGCCATAGAGGATGCTGTTGCAGTAGTCCAGTCTTGAAGTGATAAATGCGTGGATGAGAGTCTCAGCTGCAGAGAAGGAGAGTAGTGGGCGGAGGCGGGCAATGTTTTTTAGATGGAAGAAAGCAGTTTGGGTGAGGCGGCTGATGTGCTGTTCGAATGAAAGAGTACTGTCCATGATGATGCCAAGGTTACGGATGGAGGGAGAGGGAGACAGGGTGATGTTGTCAAAGCTGAGGGTGAAGTTCTGGGTCGATGTGGTGAGATGTTTTGGGCCAATGAGTATGATTTCAGATTTGTCACTGTTTAGTTTGAGAAAGTTTTTTTGCAGCCATGATTGTAGTTCTGACAGGCAGTTTGTGAGGGTAGAGTGGGTGGCAGGGGTGATGGATTTTGTGGAGATGTGGAGTTGGATGTCGTCGGCATAGCAGTGAAAACGGAGACCATGCCGACGGATGATGGAGCCAAGGGGGAGTAGATAGATGATGAGATAAAATATAAAATATAAATAAAATATTCATGAAAAATCCAAATTCCACTAAAATCCAATAAAAAACTGCTGTGTCTCATTCTACCAGTATAACAAGACATGTCGGCATTGATTTCGAATAAATGGCTCGAATGACCTGGGAGCTATTGAAAAAATTGGGCGGTGTATTCGCCAAAAATGGTGATTTTTTGAATAAAATATTCATGAAAAATAGAAATTCCACTAAAATCCAATGAAAACTGCTGTGTCTAATTCTACCAGTGTAACAAGACATGTCGGCATTGATTTCGAGTCGATGGCTCAATTGACCTGGGAGCTATTGAAAAAATCGGGCGGTGTATTCGCCAAAAATGGTGATTTTTCATTAAAATATTCATGAAAAATAGAAATTCCACTAAAATCCAATAAAAACTGCTGTGTCTCATTCTACCAGTCTAACAAGACATTTGGCCATTGATTTCGAGTCGATGGCTCAAATGACCTGGGAGCTATTGAAAAAATCGGGCGGTGTATTCGCCAAAAATGGTGATTTTTCATTAAAATATTCCTGAAAAATAGAAATTCCACTAAAATCCAATAAAAACTGCTGTGTCTCATTCTACCAGTCTAACAAGACATTTCGGCATTGATTTCGAATCGATGGCTCAATTGACCTGGGAGTTATTGAAAAAATTGGGCGGTGTATTCGCCAAAAATGGTGATTTTTCATGAAAATATTCATGAAAAATAGAAATTCCTCTAAAATCCAATACAATCTGCTGTGTCTCATTCTACCAGTCTAACAACACATGTCGGCATTGATTTCGAGTCGATGGCTCAAATGACCTGGGAGCTATTGAAAAAATCGGGCGATGTATTCGCCAAAAATGGTGATTTTTTGAAAAAATATTCATGAAAAATAGAAATTCCACTAAAATCCAATAAAAACTGCTGTGTCTCATTCTACCAGTCTAACAAGACATGTCGGCATTGATTTCGAGTCGATGGCTCAAATGACCTGGGAGCTATTGAAAAAATCGGGCGGTGTATTCGCCAAAAATGGTGATTTTTCATTAAAATATTCATGAAAAATAGAAATTCCACTAAAATCCAATTAAAACTGCTGTGTCTCATTCTACCAGTCTAACAAGACATGTCGGCATTGATTTCGAGTCGATGGCTCAAATGACCTGGGAGCTATTGAAAAAATCGGGCGGTGTATTTGCCAAAAATGGTGTTTTTTCATTAAAATATTCATGAAAAATAGAAATTCCACTAAAATCCAATAAAAACTGCTGTGTCTCATTCTACCAGTCTAACAAGACATGTCGGCATTGATTTCGAGTCGATGGCTCAAATGACCTGGGAGCTATTGAAAAAATCGGGCGGTGTATTCGCCAAAAATGGTGATTTTTCATTAAAATATTCCTGAAAAATAGAAATTCCACTAAAATCCAATAATAACTGCTGTGTCTCATTCTACCAGTCTAACAAGACATTTGGGCATTGATTTCGAATCGATGGCTCAAATGACCTGGGAGCTATTGAAAAAATCGGGCGGTGTATTCGCCAAAAATGGTGATTTTTCATTAAAATATTCATGAAAAATAGAAATTCCACTAAAATCCAATAATAACTGCTGTGTCTCATTCTACCAGTCTAACAAGACATTTGGCCATTGATTTCGAGTCGATGGCTCAAATGACCTGGGAGCTATTGAAAAAATCAGGCGGTGTATTCGCCAAAAATGGTGATTTTTCATTAAAATATTCCTTAAAAATAGAAATTCCACTAGAATCCAATAAAAACTGCTGTGTCTCATTCTACCAGTCTAACAAGACATTTCGGCATTGATTTCGAGTCAATGGCTCAAATGACCTGGGAGCTATTGAAAAAATCAGGTGGTGTATTCGCCAAAAATGGTGATTTTTCATTAAAATATTCATGAAAAATAGAAATTCCACTAAAATCCAATAAAAACTGCTGTGTCTCATTCTACCAGTCTAACAAGACATGTCGGCATTGATTTCGAGTCAATGGCTCAAATGACCTGGGAGCTATTGAAAAAATCGGGCGGTGTATTCGCCAAAAATGGTGATTTTTCATTAAAATATTCATGAAAAATAGAAATTCCACTAAAATCCAATAATAACTGCTGTGTCTCATTCTACCAGTCTAACAAGACATTTCGGCATTGATTTCGAATCGATGGCTCAATTGACCTGGGAGCTATTGAAAAAATCGGGCGGTGTATTCGCCAAAAATGGTGATTTTTCATTAAAATATTCCTGAAAAATAGAAATTCCACTAAAATCCAATAAAAACTGCTGTGTCTCATTCTACCAGTCTAACAAGACATGTCGGCATTGATTTCGAGTCGATGGCTCAAATGACCTGGGAGCTATTGAAAAAATCGGGCGGTGTATTTGCCAAAAATGGTGATTTTTCATTAAAATATTCATGAAAAATTGAAATTCCACTAAAATCCAATAAAAACTGCTGTGTCTCATTCTACCAGTCTAACAACACATGTCGGCATTGATTTCGAGTCGATGGCTCAAATGACCTGGGAGCTATTGAAAAAATCGGGCGATGTATTCGCCAAAAATGGTGATTTTTTTTGAAAAAATATTCATGAAAAATAGAAATTCCACTAAAATCCAATAATAACTGCTGTGTCTCATTCTACCAGTCTAACAAGACATTTGGGCATTGATTTCGAATCGATGGCTCAAATAACCTGGGAGCTATTGAAAAAATCGGGCGGTGTATTCGCCAAAAATGGTGATTTTTCATTAAAATATTCCTGAAAAATAGAAATTCCACTAAAATCCAATAATAACTGCTGTGTCTCATTCTACCAGTCTAACAAGACATGTCGGCATTGATTTCGAATCGATGGCTCAAATGACCTGGGAGCTATTGAAAAAATCGGGCGGTGTATTCGCCAAAAATGGTGATTTTTCATTAAAATATTCCTGAAAAATAGAAATTCCACTAAAATCCAATAAAAACTGCTGTGTCTCATTCTACCAGTCTAACAAGACATGTCGGCATTGATTTCGAGTCGATGGCTGAAATGACCTGGGAGCTATTGAAAAAATTGGGCGGTGTATTCGCCAAAAATGGTGATTTTTCATTAAAATATTCATGAAAAATAGAAATTCCACTAAAATCCAATAAAGACTGCTGTGTCTCATTCTACCAGTGTAACAAGACATGTCGGCACTGATTTCGAGTCGATGGCTCAAATGACCTGGGAGCTATTGAAAAAATCGGGCGGTGTATTCGCCAAAAATGGTGATTTTTCATGAAAATATTCATGAAAAATAGAAATTCCACTAAAATCCAATAAAAACTGCTGTGTCTCATTCTACCAGTCTAACAAGACATTTGGCCATTGATTTCGAGTCGATGGCTCAAATGACCTGGGAGCTATTGAAAAAATCAGGCGGTGTATTCGCCAAAAATGGTGATTTTTCATTAAAATATTCCTTAAAAATAGAAATTCCACTAGAATCCAATAAAAACTGCTGTGTCTCATTCTACCAGTCTAACAAGACATTTCGGCATTGATTTCGAGTCAATGGCTCAAATGACCTGGGAGCTATTGAAAAAATCAGGTGGTGTATTCGCCAAAAATGGTGATTTTTCATTAAAATATTCATGAAAAATAGAAATTCCACTAAAATCCAATAAAAACTGCTGTGTCTCATTCTACCAGTCTAACAAGACATGTCGGCATTGATTTCGAGTCAATGGCTCAAATGACCTGGGAGCTATTGAAAAAATCGGGCGGTGTATTCGCCAAAAATGGTGATTTTTCATTAAAATATTCATGAAAAATAGAAATTCCACTAAAATCCAATAATAACTGCTGTGTCTCATTCTACCAGTCTAACAAGACATTTCGGCATTGATTTCGAATCGATGGCTCAATTGACCTGGGAGCTATTGAAAAAATCGGGCGGTGTATTCGCCAAAAATGGTGATTTTTCATTAAAATATTCCTGAAAAATAGAAATTCCACTAAAATCCAATAAAAACTGCTGTGTCTCATTCTACCAGTCTAACAAGACATGTCGGCATTGATTTCGAGTCGATGGCTCAAATGACCTGGGAGCTATTGAAAAAATCGGGCGGTGTATTTGCCAAAAATGGTGATTTTTCATTAAAATATTCATGAAAAATTGAAATTCCACTAAAATCCAATAAAAACTGCTGTGTCTCATTCTACCAGTCTAACAACACATGTCGGCATTGATTTCGAGTCGATGGCTCAAATGACCTGGGAGCTATTGAAAAAATCGGGCGATGTATTCGCCAAAAATGGTGATTTTTTTTGAAAAAATATTCATGAAAAATAGAAATTCCACTAAAATCCAATAAAAACTGCTGTGTCTCATTCTACCAGTCTAACAAGACATTTGGCCATTGATTTCGAGTCGATGGCTCAAATGACCTGGGAGCTATTGAAAAAATCAGGCGGTGTATTCGCCAAAAATGGTGATTTTTCATTAAAATATTCCTTAAAAATAGAAATTCCACTAGAATCCAATAAAAACTGCTGTGTCTCATTCTACCAGTCTAACAAGACATTTCGGCATTGATTTCGAGTCAATGGCTCAAATGACCTGGGAGCTATTGAAAAAATCAGGTGGTGTATTCGCCAAAAATGGTGATTTTTCATTAAAATATTCATGAAAAATAGAAATTCCACTAAAATCCAATAAAAACTGCTGTGTCTCATTCTACCAGTCTAACAAGACATGTCGGCATTGATTTCGAGTCAATGGCTCAAATGACCTGGGAGCTATTGAAAAAATCGGGCGGTGTATTCGCCAAAAATGGTGATTTTTCATTAAAATATTCATGAAAAATAGAAATTCCACTAAAATCCAATAATAACTGCTGTGTCTCATTCTACCAGTCTAACAAGACATTTCGGCATTGATTTCGAATCGATGGCTCAATTGACCTGGGAGCTATTGAAAAAATCGGGCGGTGTATTCGCCAAAAATGGTGATTTTTCATTAAAATATTCCTGAAAAATAGAAATTCCACTAAAATCCAATAAAAACTGCTGTGTCTCATTCTACCAGTCTAACAAGACATGTCGGCATTGATTTCGAGTCGATGGCTCAAATGACCTGGGAGCTATTGAAAAAATCGGGCGGTGTATTTGCCAAAAATGGTGATTTTTCATTAAAATATTCATGAAAAATTGAAATTCCACTAAAATCCAATAAAAACTGCTGTGTCTCATTCTACCAGTCTAACAACACATGTCGGCATTGATTTCGAGTCGATGGCTCAAATGACCTGGGAGCTATTGAAAAAATTGGGCGATGTATTCGCCAAAAATGGTGATTTTTTTTGAAAAAATATTCATGAAAAATAGAAATTCCACTAAAATCCAATAAAAACTGCTGTGTCTCATTCTACCAGTCTAACAAGACATTTCGGCATTGATTTCGAGTCGATGGCTCAATTGACCTGGGAGCTATTGAAAAAATCGGGCTGTGTATTCGCCCAAAATGGTGATTTTTCATTAAAATATTCATGAAAAATAGAAATTCCACTAAAATCCAATAAAAACTGCTGTGTCTCATTCTACCAGTCTAACAACACATGTCGGCATTGATTTCGAGTCGATGGCTCAAATGACCTGGGAGCTATTGAAAAAATCGGGCGATGTATTCGCCAAAAATGGTGATTTTTTGAATAAAATATTCATGAAAAATAGAAATTCCACTAAAATCCAATGAAAACTGCTGTGTCTCATTCTACCAGTCTAACAAGACATTTGGCCATTGATTTCGAGTCGATGGCTCAAATGACCTGGGAGCTATTGAAAAAATCGGGCGGTGTATTCGCCAAAAATGGTGATTTTTCATTAAAATATTCCTGAAAAATAGAAATTCCACTAAAATCCAATAAAAACTGCTGTGTCTCATTCTACCAGTCTAACAAGACATTTCGGCATTGATTTCGAATCGATGGCTCAATTGACCTGGGAGTTATTGAAAAAATTGGGCGGTGTATTCGCCAAAAATGGTGATTTTTCATGAAAATATTCATGAAAAATAGAAATTCCACTAAAATCCAATGAAAACTGCTGTGTCTCATTCTACCAGTGTAACACGACATGTCGGCATTGATTTCGAGTCGATGGCTCAAATGACCTGGGAGCTATTGAAAAAATCGGGCGGTGTATTCGCCAAAAATGGTGATTTTTCATGAAAATATTCATGAAAAATAGAAATTCCACTAAAATCCAATACAATCTGCTGTGTCTCATTCTACCAGTCTAACAACACATGTCGGCATTGATTTCGAGTCGATGGCTCAAATGACCTGGGAGCTATTGAAAAAATCGGGCGATGTATTCGCCAAAAATGGTGATTTTTTGAAAAAATATTCATGAAAAATAGAAATTCCACTAAAATCCAATAAAAACTGCTGTGTCTCATTCTACCAGTCTAACAAGACATGTCGGCATTGATTTCGAGTCGATGGCTCAAATGACCTGGGAGCTATTGAAAAAATCGGGCGGTGTATTCGCCAAAAATGGTGATTTTTCATTAAAATATTCATGAAAAATAGAAATTCCACTAAAATCCAATAAAAACTGCTGTGTCTCATTCTACCAGTCTAACAAGACATGTCGGCATTGATTTCGAGTCGATGGCTCAAATGACCTGGGAGCTATTGAAAAAATCGGGCGGTGTATTCGCCAAAAATGGTGATTTTTCATTAAAATATTCATGAAAAATAGAAATTCCACTAAAATCCAATAATAACTGCTGTGTCTCATTCTACCAGTCTAACAAGACATTTGGGCATTGATTTCGAATCGATGGCTCAAATAACCTGGGAGCTATTGAAAAAATCGGGCGGTGTATTCGCCAAAAATGGTGATTTTTCATTAAAATATTCCTGAAAAATAGAAATTCCACTAAAATCCAATAATAACTGCTGTGTCTCATTCTACCAGTCTAACAAGACATGTCGGCATTGATTTCGAATCGATGGCTCAAATGACCTGGGAGCTATTGAAAAAATCGGGCGGTGTATTCGCCAAAAATGGTGATTTTTCATTAAAATATTCATGAAAAATAGAAATTCCACTAAAATCCAATAAAAACTGCTGTGTCTCATTCTACCAGTCTAACAAGACATGTCGGCATTGATTTCGAGTCGATGGCTGAAATGACCTGGGAGCTATTGAAAAAATTGGGCGGTGTATTCGCCAAAAATGGTGATTTTTCATTAAAATATTCATGAAAAATAGAAATTCCACTAAAATCCAATAAAGACTGCTGTGTCTCATTCTACCAGTGTAACAAGACATGTCGGCACTGATTTCGAGTCGATGGCTCAAATGACCTGGGAGCTATTGAAAAAATCGGGCGGTGTATTCGCCAAAAATGGTGATTTTTCATGAAAATATTCATGAAAAATAGAAATTCCACTAAAATCCAATAAAAACTGCTGTGTCTCATTCTACCAGTCTAACAAGACATTTGGCCATTGATTTCGAGTCGATGGCTCAAATGACCTGGGAGCTATTGAAAAAATCAGGCGGTGTATTCGCCAAAAATGGTGATTTTTCATTAAAATATTCCTTAAAAATAGAAATTCCACTAGAATCCAATAAAAACTGCTGTGTCTCATTCTACCAGTCTAACAAGACATTTCGGCATTGATTTCGAGTCAATGGCTCAAATGACCTGGGAGCTATTGAAAAAATCAGGTGGTGTATTCGCCAAAAATGGTGATTTTTCATTAAAATATTCATGAAAAATAGAAATTCCACTAAAATCCAATAAAAACTGCTGTGTCTCATTCTACCAGTCTAACAAGACATGTCGGCATTGATTTCGAGTCAATGGCTCAAATGACCTGGGAGCTATTGAAAAAATCGGGCGGTGTATTCGCCAAAAATGGTGATTTTTCATTAAAATATTCATGAAAAATAGAAATTCCACTAAAATCCAATAATAACTGCTGTGTCTCATTCTACCAGTCTAACAAGACATTTCGGCATTGATTTCGAATCGATGGCTCAATTGACCTGGGAGCTATTGAAAAAATCGGGCGGTGTATTCGCCAAAAATGGTGATTTTTCATTAAAATATTCCTGAAAAATAGAAATTCCACTAAAATCCAATAATAACTGCTGTGTCTCATTCTACCAGTCTAACAAGACATTTGGGCATTGATTTCGAATCGATGGCTCAAATGACCTGGGAGCTATTGAAAAAATCGGGCTGTGTATTTGCCAAAAATGGTGATTTTTCATTAAAATATTCATGAAAAATAGAAATTCCACTAAAATCCAATAAAAACTGCTGTGTCTCATTCTACCAGTCTAACAAGACATTTCGGCATTGATTTCGAGTCGATGGCTCAATTGACCTGGGAGCTATTGAAAAAATCGGGCTGTGTATTCGCCCAAAATGGTGATTTTTCATTAAAATATTCATGAAAAATAGAAATTCCACTAAAATCCAATACAATCTGCTGTGTCTCATTCTACCAGTCTAACAAGACATGTCGGCATTGATTTCGAGTCGATGGCTGAATTGACCTGGGAGCTATTGAAAAAATTGGGCAGTGTATTTGCCAAAAATGGTGATTTTTCATTAAAATATTCATGAAAAATAGAAATTCCACTAAAATCCAATAAAAACTACTGTGTCTCTTTCTACCAGCCTAACAAGACATTTGGCCATTGATTTCGAGTCGATGGCTCAAATGACCTGGGAGCTATTGAAAAAATTGGGGGGTGTATTCGCCCAAAATGGTGATTTTTCATTAAAATATTCATGAAAAATAGAAATTCCACTAAAATCCAATGAAAACTGCTGTGTCTCATTCTACCAGTATAACAAGACATGTCGGCATTGATTTTGAGTCGATGGCTCAAATGACCTGGGAGCTATTGAAAAAATCGGGTGGTGTATTCGCCAAAAATGGTGATTTTTCATTAAAATATTCATGAAAAATAGAAATTCCACTAAAATCCAATAAAAACTGCTGTGTCTCATTCTACCAGTATAACAAGACATTTCGGCATTGATTTCGAATCAATGGCTCAATTGACATGGGAGCTATTGAAAAAATTGGGCAGTGTATTTGCCAAAAATGGTGATTTTTCATTAAAATATTCATGAAAAATAGAAATTCCACTAAAATCCAATGAAAACTGCTGTGTCTCATTCTACCAGTATAACAAGACATGTCGGCATTGATTTCGAGTCGATGGCTCAAATGACCTGGGAGCTATTGAAAAAATCGGGCGGTGTATTTGCCAAAAATGGTGATTTTTCATGAAAATATTCATGAAAAATAGAAATTCCACTAAAATCCAATAAAAACTGCTGTGTCTCATTCTACCAGTCTAACAACACATGTCGGCATTGATTTCGAGTCGATGGCTCAATTGACCTGGGAGCTATTGAAAAATTGGGCGGTGTATTTGCCAAAAATGGTGATTTTTCATTAAAATATTCATGAAAAATAGAAATTCCACTAAAATCCAATAAAAACTACTGTGTCTCTTTCTACCAGCCTAACAAGACATTTGGCCATTGATTTCGAGTCAATGGCTCAAATGACCTGGGAGCTATTGAAAAAATCGGGCGATGTATTCGCCAAAAATGGTGATTTTTTGAAAAAATATTCATGAAAAATAGAAATTCCACTAAAATCCAATACAATCTGCTGTGTCTCATTCTACCAGTCTAACAAGACATGTCGGCATTGATTTCGAGTCGATGGCTCAATTGACCTGGGAGCTATTGAAAAAATTGGGCGGTGTATTCGCCAAAAATGTTGATTTTTCATTAAAATATTCATGAAAAATAGAAATTCCACTAAAATCCAATAAAAACTGCTGTGTCTCATTCTACCAGTCTAACAAGACATTTCGGCATTGATTTCGAGTCGATGGCTCAAATGACCTGGGAGCTATTGAAAAAATCGGGCGGTGTATTTGCCAAAAATGGTGATTTTTCATTAAAATATTCATGAAAAATAGAAATTCCACTAAAATCCAATAAAAACTGCTGTGTCTCATTCTACCAGTCTAACAAGACATGTCGGCATTGCTTTCGAGTCGATGGCTCAAATGACCTGGGAGCTATTGAAAAAATCGGGCGGTGTATTCGCCAAAAATGGTGATTTTTCATTAAAATATTCATGAAAAATAGAAATTCCACTAAAATCCAATAGAAACTGCTGTGTCTCATTCTACCAGTCTAACAAGACATTTCGGCATTGATTTCGAGTCAATGGCTCAAATGACCTGGGAGCTATTGAAAAAATCGGGCGGTGTATTCGCCAAAAATGGTGATTTTTTGAAAAAATATTCATGAAAAATAGAAATTCCACTAAAATCCAATACAATCTGCTGTGTCTCATTCTACCAGTCTAACAAGACATTTCGGCATTGATTTCGAGTCAATGGCTCAATTGACCTGGGAGCTATTGAAAAAATCGGGCGGTGTATTCGCCAAAAATCGTGATTTTTCATGAAAATATTCATGAAAAATAGAAATTCCACTAAAATCCAATGAAAACTGCTGTGTCTCATTCTACCAGTCTAACAAGACATTTCGGCATTGATTTCGAGTCGATGGCTCAAATGACCTGGGAGCTTTTGAAAAAATCGGGCGGTGTATTCGCCAAAAATGGTGATTTTTTGAAAAAATATTCATGAAAAATAGAAATTCCACTAAAATCCAATACAATCTGCTGTGTCTCATTCTACCAGTCTAACAAGACATTTCGGCATTGATTTCGAATCGATGGCTCAATTGACCTGGGAGCTATTGAAAAAATTGGGCAGTGTATTTGCCAAAAATGGTGATTTTTCATTAAAATATTCATGAAAAATAGAAATTCCACTAAAATCCAATAAAAACTGCTGTGTCTCATTCTACCAGTCCAACAAGACATTTCGGCATTGATTTCGAGTCGATGGCTCAAATGACCTGGGAGCTATTGAAAAAATCGGGCGGTGTATTTGCCAAAAATGGTGATTTTTCATTAAAATATTCATGAAAAATAGAAATTCCACTAAAATCCAATAAAAACTGCTGTGTCTCATTCTACCAGTCTAACAAGACATTTCGGCATTGATTTCGAGTCAATGGCTCAAATTACCTGGGAGCTATTGAAAAAATCGGGCGATGTATTCGCCAAAAATGGTGATTTTTTTAAAAAATATTCATGAAAAATAGAAATTCCACTAAAATCAAATACAATCTACTGTGTCTCATTCTACCAGTCTAACAAGACATTTCGGCATTGATTTCGAATCGATGGCTCAATTGACCTGGGAGCTATTGAAAAAATCGGGCGGTGTATTCGCCAAAAATGGTGATTTTTCATGAAAATATTCATGAAAAATAGAAATTCCACTAAAATCCAATGAAAACTGCTGTGTCTCATTCTACCAGTCTAACAAGACATTTCGGCATTGATTTCGAGTCGATGGCTCAAATGACCTGGGAGCTTTTGAAAAAATCGGGCGGTGTATTCGCCAAAAATGGTGATTTTTTGAAAAAATATTCATGAAAAATAGAAATTCCACTAAAATCCAATACAATCTGCTGTGTCTCATTCTACCAGTCTAACAAGACATTTCGGCATTGATTTCGAATCGATGGCTCAATTGACCTGGGAGCTATTGAAAAAATTGGGCAGTGTATTTGCCAAAAATGGTGATTTTTCATTAAAATATTCATGAAAAATAGAAGTTCCACTAAAATCCAATAAAAACTGATGTGTCTCTTTCTACCAGTCTAACAAGACATTTGGCCATTGCTTTCGAGTCGATGGCTCAAATGACCTGGGAGCTATTGAAAAAATCGGGCGGTGTATTCGCCAAAAATGGTGATTTTTCATGAAAATATTCATGAAAAATAGAAATTCCACTAAAATCCAATAAAAACTGCTGTGTCTCATTCTACCAGTCTAACAAGACATTTGGCCATTGATTTCGAGTCGATGGCTCAAATGACCTGGGAGCTATTGAAAAAATCAGGCGGTGTATTCGCCAAAAATGGTGATTTTTCATTAAAATATTCCTTAAAAATAGAAATTCCACTAGAATCCAATAAAAACTGCTGTGTCTCATTCTACCAGTCTAACAAGACATTTCGGCATTGATTTCGAGTCAATGGCTCAAATGACCTGGGAGCTATTGAAAAAATCAGGTGGTGTATTCGCCAAAAATGGTGATTTTTCATTAAAATATTCATGAAAAATAGAAATTCCACTAAAATCCAATAAAAACTGCTGTGTCTCATTCTACCAGTCTAACAAGACATTTGGGCATTGATTTCGAATCGATGGCTCAAATGACCTGGGAGCTATTGAAAAAATCGGGCTGTGTATTTGCCAAAAATGGTGATTTTTCATTAAAATATTCATGAAAAATAGAAATTCCACTAAAATCCAATAAAAACTGCTGTGTCTCATTCTACCAGTCTAACAAGACATGTCGGCATTGATTTCGAGTCGATGGCTCAAATGACCTGGGAGCTATTGAAAAAATCGGGCGGTGTATTTGCCAAAAATGGTGATTTTTCATGAAAATATTCATGAAAAATTGAAATTCCACTAAAATCCAATAAAAACTGCTGTGTCTCATTCTACCAGTCTAACAACACATGTCGGCATTGATTTCGAGTCGATGGCTCAAATGACCTGGGAGCTATTGAAAAAATCGGGCGATGTATTCGCCAAAAATGGTGATTTTTTTTGAAAAAATATTCATGAAAAATAGAAATTCCACTAAAATCCAATAAAAACTGCTGTGTCTCATTCTACCAGTCTAACAAGACATTTCGGCATTGATTTCGAGTCGATGGCTCAATTGACCTGGGAGCTATTGAAAAAATCGGGCTGTGTATTCGCCCAAAATGGTGATTTTTCATTAAAATATTCATGAAAAATAGAAATTCCACTAAAATCCAATACAATCTGCTGTGTCTCATTCTACCAGTCTAACAAGACATGTCGGCATTGATTTCGAGTCGATGGCTGAATTGACCTGGGAGCTATTGAAAAAATTGGGCAGTGTATTTGCCAAAAATGGTGATTTTTCATTAAAATATTCATGAAAAATAGAAATTCCACTAAAATCCAATAAAAACTACTGTGTCTCTTTCTACCAGCCTAACAAGACATTTGGCCATTGATTTCGAGTCGATGGCTCAAATGACCTGGGAGCTATTGAAAAAATTGGGGGGTGTATTCGCCAAAAATGGTGATTTTTCATTAAAATATTCATGAAAAATAGAAATTCCACTAAAATCCAATAAAAACTGCTGTGTCTCATTCTACCAGTATAACAAGACATTTCGGCATTGATTTCGAATCAATGGCTCAATTGACCTGGGAGCTATTGAAAAAATTGGGCAGTGTATTTGCCAAAAATGGTGATTTTTCATTAAAATATTCATGAAAAATAGAAATTCCACTAAAATCCAATGAAAACTGCTGTGTCTCATTCTACCAGTATAACAAGACATGTCGGCATTGATTTCGAGTCGATGGCTCAAATGACCTGGGAGCTATTGAAAAAATCGGGCGGTGTATTTGCCAAAAATGGTGATTTTTCATGAAAATATTCATGAAAAATAGAAATTCCACTAAAATCCAATAGAAACTGCTGTGTCTCATTCTACCAGTCTAACAACACATGTCGGCATTGATTTCGAGTCGATGGCTCAAATGACCTGGGAGCTATTGAAAAATTGGGCGGTGTATTTGCCAAAAATGGTGATTTTTCATTAAAATATTCATGAAAAATAGAAATTCCACTAAAATCCAATAAAAACTACTGTGTCTCTTTCTACCAGCCTAACAAGACATTTGGCCATTGATTTCGAGTCAATGGCTCAAATGACCTGGGAGCTATTGAAAAAATCGGGCGATGTATTCGCCAAAAATGGTGATTTTTTGAAAAAATATTCATGAAAAATAGAAATTCCACTAAAATCAAATACAATCTGCTGTGTCTCATTCTACCAGTCTAACAAGACATTTCGGCATTGATTTCGAATCGATGGCTCAAATGACCTGGGAGCTATTGAAAAAATCGGGCGGTGTATTCGCCAAAAATGGTGATTTTTCATTAAAATATTCATGAAAAATAGAAATTCCACTAAAATCCAATGAAAACTGCTGTGTCTCATTCTACCAGTGTAACACGACATGTCGGCATTGATTTCGAGTCGATGGCTCAAATGACCTGGGAGCTATTGAAAAAATCGGGCGGTGTATTTTCCAAAAATGGTGATTTTTCATGAAAATATTCATGAAAAATAGAAATTCCACTAAAATCCAATAAAAACTGCTGTGTCTCATTCTACCAGTCTAACAACACATGTCGGCATTGATTTCGAGTCGATGGCTCAAATGACCTGGGAGCTATTGAAAAATTGGGCGGTGTATTCGCCAAAAATGGTGATTTTTCATTAAAATATTCATGAAAAATAGAAATTCCACTAAAATCCAATAAAACTGCTGTGTCTCTTTCTACCAGTCTAACAAGACATTTCGGCATTGATTTCGAGTCAATGGCTCAATTGACCTGGGAGCTATTGAAAAAATCGGGCGGTGTATTCGCCAAAAATGGTGATTTTTCATGAAAATATTCATGAAAAATAGAAATTCCACTAAAATCCAATGAAAACTGCTGTGTCTCATTCTACCAGTCTAACAAGACATTTCGGCATTGATTTCGAGTCGATGGCTCAAATGACCTGGGAGCTTTTGAAAAAATCGGGCGGTTTATTCGCCAAAAATGGTGATTTTTTGAAAAAATATTCATGAAAAATAGAAATTCCACTAAAATCCAAGACAATCTGCTGTGTCTCATTCTACCAGTCTAACAAGACATTTCGGCATTGATTTCGAATCGATGGCTCAATTGACCTGGGAGCTATTGAAAAAATTGGGCGGTGTATTCGCCAAAAATGTTGATTTTTCATTAAAATATTCATGAAAAATAGAAATTCCACTAAAATCCAATAAAAACTGCTGTGTCTCATTCTACCAGTCTAACAAGACATTTCGGCATTGATTTCGAGTCGATGGCTCAAATGACCTGGGAGCTATTGAAAAAATCGGGCGGTGTATTTGCCAAAAATGGTGATTTTTCATTAAAATATTCATGAAAAATAGAAATTCCACTAAAATCCAATAAAAACTGCTGTGTCTCATTCTACCAGTCTAACAAGACATGTCGGCATTGCTTTCGAGTCGATGGCTCAAATGACCTGGGAGCTATTGAAAAAATCGGGCGGTGTATTCGCCAAAAATGGTGATTTTTCATTAAAATATTCATGAAAAATAGAAATTCCACTAAAATCCAATAGAAACTGCTGTGTCTCATTCTACCAGTCTAACAAGACATTTCGGCATTGATTTCGAGTCGATGGCTCAAATGACCTGGGAGCTTTTGAAAAAATCGGGCGGTGTATTCGCCAAAAATGGTGATTTTTTGAAAAAATATTCATGAAAAATAGAAATTCCACTAAAATCCAATACAATCTGCTGTGTCTCATTCTACCAGTCTAACAAGACATTTCGGCATTGATTTCGAATCGATGGCTCAATTGACCTGGGAGCTATTGAAAAAATTGGGCAGTGTATTTGCCAAAAATGGTGATTTTTCATTAAAATATTCATGAAAAATAGAAATTCCACTAAAATCCAATAAAAACTGCTGTGTCTCATTCTACCAGTCCAACAAGACATTTCGGCATTGATTTCGAGTCGATGGCTCAAATGACCTGGGAGCTATTGAAAAAATCGGGCGGTGTATTTGCCAAAAATGGTGATTTTTCATTAAAATATTCATGAAAAATAGAAATTCCACTAAAATCCAATAAAAACTGCTGTGTCTCATTCTACCAGTCTAACAAGACATTTCGGCATTGATTTCGAGTCAATGGCTCAAATTACCTGGGAGCTATTGAAAAAATCGGGCGATGTATTCGCCAAAAATGGTGATTTTTTTAAAAAATATTCATGAAAAATAGAAATTCCACTAAAATCAAATACAATCTGCTGTGTCTCATTCTACCAGTCTAACAAGACATTTCGGCATTGATTTCGAATCGATGGCTCAATTGACCTGGGAGCTATTGAAAAAATCGGGCGGTGTATTCGCCAAAAATGGTGATTTTTCATGAAAATATTCATGAAAAATAGAAATTCCACTAAAATCCAATGAAAACTGCTGTGTCTCATTCTACCAGTCTAACAAGACATTTCGGCATTGATTTCGAGTCGATGGCTCAAATGACCTGGGAGCTTTTGAAAAAATCGGGCGGTGTATTCGCCAAAAATGGTGATTTTTTGAAAAAATATTCATGAAAAATAGAAATTCCACTAAAATCCAATACAATCTGCTGTGTCTCATTCTACCAGTCTAACAAGACATTTCGGCATTGATTTCGAATCGATGGCTCAATTGACCTGGGAGCTATTGAAAAAATTGGGCAGTGTATTTGCCAAAAATGGTGATTTTTCATTAAAATATTCATGAAAAATAGAAATTCCACTAAAATCCAATAAAAACTGATGTGTCTCTTTCTACCAGTCTAACAAGACATTTGGCCATTGCTTTCGAGTCGATGGCTCAAATGACCTGGGAGCTATTGAAAAAATTGGGGGGTGTATTCGCCAAAAATGGTGATTTTTCATTAAAATATTCATGAAAAATAGAAATTCCACTAAAATCCAATAAAAACTGCTGTGTCTCATTCTACCAGTCCAACAAGACATTTCGGCATTGATTTCGAGTCGATGGCTCAAATGACCTGGGAGCTATTGAAAAAATCGGGCGGTGTATTTGCCAAAAATGGTGATTTTTCATTAAAATATTCATGAAAAATAGAAATTCCACTAAAATCCAATAAAAACTGCTGTGTCTCATTCTACCAGTCTAACAAGACATTTCGGCATTGATTTCGAGTCAATGGCTCAAATGACCTGGGAGCTATTGAAAAAATCGGGCGATGTATTCGCCAAAAATGGTGATTTTTTGAAAAAATATTCATGAAAAATAGAAATTCCACTAAAATCAAATACAATCTGCTGTGTCTCATTCTACCAGTCTAACAAGACATTTCGGCATTGATTTCGAATCGATGGCTCAAATGACCTGGGAGCTATTGAAAAAATCAGGCGGTGTATTCGCCAAAAATGGTGATTTTTCATTAAAATATTCATGAAAAATAGAAATTCCACTAAAATCCAATGAAAACTGCTGTGTCTCATTCTACCAGTCTAACAAGACATTTCGGCATTGATTTCGAGTCGATGGCTCAAATGACCTGGGAGCTATTGAAAAAATTTCGGGGTGTATTTGCCAAAAATGGTGATTTTTCATTAAAATATTCATGAAAAATAGAAATTCCACTAAAATCCAATAAAAACTGCTGTGTCTCATTCTACCAGTATAACAAGACATGTCGGCATTGATTTCGAGTCGATGGCTCAAATGACCTGGGAGCTATTGAAAAGATCGGGCGATGTATTCGCCAAAAATGGTGATTTTTTGAAAAAATATTCATGAAAAATAGAAATTCCACTAAAATCCAATGAAAACTGCTGTGTCTCATTCTACCAGTATAACAAGACATGTCGGCATTGAGTTCGAGTCGATGGCTCAAATGACCTGGGAGCTATTGAAAAAATCGGGCGGTGTATTCGCCAAAAATGGTGATTTTTCATTAAAATATTCATGAAAAATAGAAATTCCACTAAAATCCAATAAAAACTGATGTGTCTCTTTCTACCAGTCTAACAAGACATTTGGCCATTGCTTTCGAGTCGATGGCTCAAATGACCTGGGAGCTATTGAAAAAATTGGGGGGTGTATTCGCCAAAAATGGTGATTTTTCATTAAAATATTCATGAAAAATAGAAATTCCACTAAAATCCAATAAAAACTGCTGTGTCTCATTCTACCAGTCCAACAAGACATTTCGGCATTGATTTCGAGTCGATGGCTCAAATGACCTGGGAGCTATTGAAAAAATCGGGCGGTGTATTTGCCAAAAATGGTGATTTTTCATTAAAATATTCATGAAAAATAGAAATTCCACTAAAATCCAATAAAAACTGCTGTGTCTCATTCTACCAGTCTAACAAGACATTTCGGCATTGATTTCGAGTCAATGGCTCAAATGACCTGGGAGCTATTGAAAAAATCGGGCGATGTATTCGCCAAAAATGGTGATTTTTTGAAAAAATATTCATGAAAAATAGAAATTCCACTAAAATCAAATACAATCTGCTGTGTCTCATTCTACCAGTCTAACAAGACATTTCGGCATTGATTTCGAATCGATGGCTCAAATGACCTGGGAGCTATTGAAAAAATCGGGCGGTGTATTCGCCAAAAATGGTGATTTTTCATTAAAATATTCATGAAAAATAGAAATTCCACTAAAATCCAATGAAAACTGCTGTGTCTCATTCTACCAGTCTAACAAGACATTTCGGCATTGATTTCGAGTCGATGGCTCAAATGACCTGGGAGCTATTGAAAAAATTTCGGGGTGTATTTGCCAAAAATGGTGATTTTTCATTAAAATATTCATGAAAAATAGAAATTCCACTAAAATCCAATAAAAACTGCTGTGTCTCATTCTACCAGTATAACAAGACATGTCGGCATTGATTTCGAGTCGATGGCTCAAATGACCTGGGAGCTATTGAAAAGATCGGGCGATGTATTCGCCAAAAATGGTGATTTTTTGAAAAAATATTCATGAAAAATAGAAATTCCACTAAAATCCAATGAAAACTGCTGTGTCTCATTCTACCAGTATAACAAGACATGTCGGCATTGAGTTCGAGTCGATGGCTCAAATGACCTGGGAGCTATTGAAAAAATCGGGCGGTGTATTCGCCAAAAATGGTGATTTTTCATTAAAATATTCATGAAAAATAGAAATTCCACTAAAATCCAATAAAAACTGCTGTGTCTCATTCTACCAGTCTAACAAGACATTTCGGCATTGATTTCGAATCGATGGCTCAATTGACCTGGGAGCTATTGAAAAAATTGGGCGGTGTATTCGCCAAAAATGGTGATTTTTCATTAAAATATTCATGAAAAATAGAAATTCCACTAAAATCCAATGAAAACTGCTGTGTCTCATTCTACCAGTATAACAAGACATGTTGGCATTGATTTCGAGTCGATGGCTCAAATGACCTGGGAGCTATTGAAAAAATCGGGCGGTGTATTCGCCAAAAATGGTGATTTTTCATTAAAATATTCATGAAAAATAGAAATTCCACTAAAATCCAATAAAAACTGCTGTGTCTCATTCTACCAGTCTAACAAGACATTTCGGCATTGATTTCGAGTCGATGGCTCAAATGACCTGGGAGCTATTGAAAAAATCGGGCGGTGTATTCGCCAAAAATGGTGATTTTTCATTAAAATATTCATGAAAAATAGAAATTCCACTAAAATCCAATAAAAACTGCTGTGTCTCATTCTACCAGTCTAACAAGACATTTCGGCATTGATTTCGAATCGATGGCTCAATTGACCTGGGAGCTATTGAAAAAATTGGGCGGTGTATTCGCCAAAAATGGTGATTTTTCATTAAAATATTCATGAAAAATAGAAATTCCACTAAAATCCAATGAAAACTGCTGTGTCTCATTCTACCAGTATAACAAGACATGTTGGCATTGATTTCGAGTCGATGGCTCAAATGACCTGGGAGCTATTGAAAAAATCGGGCGGTGTATTCGCCAAAAATGGTGATTTTTCATTAAAATATTCATGAAAAATAGAAATTCCACTAAAATCCAATAAAAACTGCTGTGTCTCATTCTACCAGTCTAACAAGACATTTCGGCATTGATTTCGAGTCGATGGCTCAAATGACCTGGGAGCTATTGAAAAAATCGGGCGGTGTATTCGCCAAAAATGGTGATTTTTCATTAAAATATTCATGAAAAATAGAAATTCCACTAAAATCCAATAAAAACTGCTGTGTCTCATTCTACCAGTATAACAAGACATGTCGGCATTGATTTCGAGTCGATGGCTCAAATGACCTGGGAGCTATTGAAAAAATCGGGCGGTGTATTCGCCAAAAATGGTGATTTTTCATTAAAATATTCATGAAAAATAGAAATTCCACTAAAATCCAATAAAAACTGCTGTGTCTCATTCTACCAGTCTAACAAGACATGTCGGCATTGATTTCGAGTCGATGGCTCAATTGACCTGGGAGCTATTGAAAAAATTGGGCGGTGTATTCGCCAAAAATGGTGATTTTTCATGAAAATATTCATGAAAAATAGAAATTCCACTAAAATCCAATAAAAACTGCTGTGTCTCATTCTACCAGTCTAACAAGACATTTGGGCATTTATTTCGAGTCGATGGCTCAAATGACCTGGGAGCTATTGAAAAAATTGGGCGGTGTATTCGCCAAAAATGGTGATTTTTCATGAAAATATTCATGAAAAATAGAAATTCCACTAAAATCCAATAAAAACTGCTGTGTCTCATTCTACCAGTCTAACAAGACATTTGGGCATTCATTTCGAGTCGATGGCTCAAATGACCTGGGAGCTATTGAAAAAATTGGGCGGTGTATTCGCCAAAAATGGTGATTTTTCATGAAAATATTCATGAAAAATAGAAATTCCACTAAAATCCAATAAAAACTGCTGTGTCTCATTCTACCAGTCTAACAAGACATTTGGGCATTGATTTCGAGTCGATGGCTCAATTGACCTGGGAGCTATTGAAAAAATCGGGCGGTGTATTCGCCAAAAACGGTGATTTTTCATGAAAATATTCATGAAAAATAGAAATTCCACTAAAATCCAATAAAAACTGCTGTGTATCATTCTACCAGTATAACAAGACATGTCGGCATTGATTTCGAGTCGATGGCTCAAATGACCTGGGAGCTATTGAAAAAATCGGGCGGTGTATTCGCCAAAAATGGTGATTTTTCATTAAAATATTCATGAACAATAGAAATTCCACTAAAATCCAATAAAAACTGCTGTGTCTCATTCTACCAGTCTAACAAGACATTTCGGCATTGATTTCGAGTTGATGGCTCAAATGACCTGGGAGCTATTGAAAAAATCGGGCGACGTATTCGCCAAAAATGGTGATTTTTCATTAAAATATTCATGAAAAATAGAAATTCCACTAAAATCCAATAAAAACTGCTGTGTCTCATTCTACCAGTCTAACAAGACATGTCGGCATTGATTTCGAGTCGATGGCTCAATTGACCTGGGAGCTATTGAAAAAATTGGGCAGTGTATTCGCCAAAAATGGTGATTTTTCATTAAAATATTCATGAAAAATAAAAATTCCACTAAAATCCAATAAAAACTGCTGTGTCTCATTCTACCAGTCTAACAAGACATTTGGCCATTGCTTTCGAGTCGATGGCTCAAATGACCTGGGAGCTATTGAAAAAATTGGGCGGTGTATTCGCCAAAAATGGTGATTTTTCATTAAAATATTCATGAAAAATAGAAATTCCACTAAAATCCAATAAAAACTGCTGTGTCTCATTCTACCAGTGTAACCAGACATTTCGGCATTGATTTCGAATCGATGGCTCAATTGACCTGGGAGCTATTGAAAAAATTGGGCGGTGTATTCGCCAAAAATGGTGATTTTTCATTAAAATATTCATGAAAAATAGAAATTCCACTAAAATCCAATGAAAACTGCTGTGTCTCATTCTACCAGTATAACAAGACATGTTGGCATTGATTTCGAGTCGATGGCTCAAATGACCTGGGAGCTATTGAAAAAATCGGGCGGTGTATTCGCCAAAAATGGTGATTTTTCATTAAAATATTCATGAAAAATAGAAATTCCACTAAAATCCAATAAAAACTGCTGTGTCTCATTCTACCAGTCTAACAAGACATTTCGGCATTGATTTCGAGTCGATGGCTCAAATGACCTGGGAGCTATTGAAAAAATCGGGCGGTGTATTCGCCAAAAATGGTGATTTTTCATTAAAATATTCATGAAAAATAGAAATTCCACTAAAATCCAATAAAAACTGCTGTGTCTCATTCTACCAGTCTAACAAGACATTTCGGCATTGATTTCGAGTCGATGGCTCAAATGACCTGGGAGCTATTGAAAAAATCGGGCGGTGTATTCGCCAAAAATGGTGATTTTTCATTAAAATATTCATGAAAAATAGAAATTCCACTAAAATCCAATAAAAACTGCTGTGTCTCATTCTACCAGTATAACAAGACATGTCGGCATTGATTTCGAGTCGATGGCTCAAATGACCTGGGAGCTATTGAAAAAATCGGGCGGTGTATTCGCCAAAAATGGTGATTTTTCATTAAAATATTCATGAAAAATAGAAATTCCACTAAAATCCAATAAAAACTGCTGTGTCTCATTCTACCAGTCTAACAAGACATGTCGGCATTGATTTCGAGTCGATGGCTCAATTGACCTGGGAGCTATTGAAAAAATTGGGCGGTGTATTCGCCAAAAATGGTGATTTTTCATGAAAATATTCATGAAAAATAGAAATTCCACTAAAATCCAATAAAAACTGCTGTGTCTCATTCTACCAGTCTAACAAGACATTTGGGCATTTATTTCGAGTCGATGGCTCAAATGACCTGGGAGCTATTGAAAAAATTGGGCGGTGTATTCGCCAAAAATGGTGATTTTTCATGAAAATATTCATGAAAAATAGAAATTCCACTAAAATCCAATAAAAACTGCTGTGTCTCATTCTACCAGTCTAACAAGACATTTGGGCATTGATTTCGAGTCGATGGCTCAATTGACCTGGGAGCTATTGAAAAAATCGGGCGGTGTATTCGCCAAAAACGGTGATTTTTCATGAAAATATTCATGAAAAATAGAAATTCCACTAAAATCCAATAAAAACTGCTGTGTCTCATTCTACCAGTCTAACAAGACATGTCGGCATTGATTTCGAGTCGATGGCTCAAATGACCTGGGAGCTATTGAAAAAATCGGGCGGTGTATTCGCCAAAAATGGTGATTTTGCATTAAAATATTCATGAAAAATAGAAATTCCACTAAAATCCAATAAAAACTGCTGTGTCTCATTCTACCAGTCTAACAAGACATGTCGGCATTGATTTCGAGTCGATGGCTCAATTGACCTGGGAGCTATTGAAAAAATTGGGCGGTGTATTCGCCAAAAATGGTGATTTTTCATGAAAATATTCATGAAAAATAGAAATTCCACTAAAATCCAATAAAAACTGCTGTGTCTCATTCTACCAGTCTAACAAGACATTTGGGCATTTATTTCGAGTCGATGGCTCAATTGACCTGGGAGCTATTGAAAAAATCGGGCGGTGTATTCGCCAAAAACGGTGATTTTTCATGAAAATATTCATGAAAAATAGAAATTCCACTAAAATCCAATAAAAACTGCTGTGTCTCATTCTACTAGTCTAACAAGACATGTCGGCATTGATTTCGAGTCGATGGCTCAAATGACCTGGGAGCTATTGAAAAAATTGGGCGGTGTATTCGCCAAAAATGGTGATTTTTCATGAAAATATTCATGAAAAATAGAAATTCCACTAAAATCCAATAAAAACTGCTGTGTCTCATTCTACCAGTCTAACAAGACATTTGGGCATTGATTTCGAGTCGATGGCTCAATTGACCTGGGAGCTATTGAAAAAATCGGGCGGTGTATTCGCCAAAAACGGTGATTTTTCATGAAAATATTCATGAAAAATAGAAATTCCACTAAAATCCAATAAAAACTGCTGTGTATCATTCTACCAGTATAACAAGACATGTCGGCATTGATTTCGAGTCGATGGCTCAAATGACCTGGGAGCTATTGAAAAAATCGGGCGGTGTATTCGCCAAAAATGGTGATTTTTCATTAAAATATTCATGAACAATAGAAATTCCACTAAAATCCAATAAAAACTGCTGTGTCTCATTCTACCAGTCTAACAAGACATTTCGGCATTGATTTCGAGTTGATGGCTCAAATGACCTGGGAGCTATTGAAAAAATCGGGCGACGTATTCGCCAAAAATGGTGATTTTTCATTAAAATATTCATGAAAAATAGAAATTCCACTAAAATCCAATAAAAACTGCTGTGTCTCATTCTACCAGTCTAACAAGACATGTCGGCATTGATTTCTAGTCGATGGCTCAAATGACCTGGGAGCTATTGAAAAAATCGGGCGGTGTATTCGCCAAAAACGGTGATTTTTCATGAAAAATAGAAATTCCACTAAAATCCAATAAAAACTGCTGTGTCTCATTCTACCAGTCTAACAAGACATGTCGGCATTGATTTCGAGTCGATGGCTCAAATGACCTGGGAGCTATTGAAAAAATTGGGCGGTGTATTCGCCAAAAATGGTGATTTTTCATTAAAATATTCATGAAAAATAAAAATTCCACTAAAATCCAATAAAAACTGCTGTGTCTCATTCTACCAGTCTAACAAGACATTTGGCCATTGCTTTCGAGTCGATGGCTCAAATGACCTGGGAGCTATTGAAAAAATTGGGCGGTGTATTCGCCAAAAATGGTGATTTTTCATTAAAATATTCATGAAAAATAGAAATTCCACTAAAATCCAATAAAAACTGCTGTGTCTCATTCTACCAGTGTAACAAGACATTTCGGCATTGATTTCGAATCGATGGCTCAATTGACCTGGGAGCTATTGAAAAAATTGGGCGGTGTATTCGCCAAAAACGGTGATTTTTCATGAAAATATTCATGAAAAATAGAAATTCCACTAAAATCCAATAAAAACTGCTGTGTCTCATTCTACCAGTCTAACAAGACATGTCGGCATTGATTTCGAGTCGATGGCTCAAATGACCTGGGAGCTATTGAAAAAATTGGGCGGTGTATTCGCCAAAAATGGTGATTTTTCATGAAAATATTCATGAAAAATAGAAATTCCACTAAAATCCAATAAAAACTGCTGTGTCTCATTCTACCAGTCTAGCAAGACATGTCGGCATTGATTTCGAGTCGATGGCTCAAATGACCTGGGAGCTATTGAAAAAATCGGGCGGTGTATTAGCCAAAAATGGTGTTTTTTCATTAAAATATTCATGAAAAATAGAAATTCCACTAAAATCCAATAAAAACTGCTGTGTCTCATTCTACCAGTCTAACAAGACATTTCGGCATTGATTTCGAGTTGATGGCTCAAATGACCTGGGAGCTATTGAAAAAATCGGGCGACGTATTCGCCAAAAATGGTGATTTTTCATTAAAATATTCATGAAAAATAGAAATTCCACTAAAATCCAATAAAAACTGCTGTGTCTCATTCTACCAGTCTAACAAGACATGTCGGCATTGATTTCGAGTCGATGGCTCAAATGACCTGGGAGCTATTGAAAAAATCGGGCGGTGTATTCGCCAAAAATGGTGATTTTTCATTAAAATATTCATGAAAAATAGAAATTCCACTAAAATCCAATAAAAACTGCTGTGTCTCATTCTACCAGTCTAACAAGACATGTCGGCATTGATTTCGAGTCGATGGCTCAAATGACCTGGGAGCTATTGAAAAAATCGGGCGGTGTATTCGCCAAAAATGGTGATTTTTCATTAAAATATTCATGAAAAATAGAAATTCCACTAAAATCCAATAAAAACTGCTGTGTCTCATTCTACCAGTCTAACAAGACATTTGGCCATTGATTTCGAGTCGATGGCTCAAATGACCTGGGAGCTATTGAAAAAATTGGGCGGTGTATTCGCCAAAAATGGTGATTTTTCATTAAAATATTCATGAAAAATAGAAATTCCACTAAAATCCAATAAAAACTGCTGTGTCTCATTCTACCAGTCTAACAAGACATGTCGGCATTGATTTCGAGTCGATGGCTCAAATGACCTGGGAGCTATTGAAAAAATCGGGCGGTGTATTCGCCAAAAATGGTGATTTTTCATGAAAATATTCATGAAAAATAGAAATTCCACTAAAATCCAAAAAAAACTGCTGTGTCTCATTCTACCAGTCTAACAAGACATTTGGCCATTGATTTCGAGTCGATGGCTCAAATGACCTGGGAGCTATTGAAAAAATTGGGCGGTGTATTCGCCAAAAATGGTGATTTTTCATGAAAATATTCATGAAAAATAGAAATTCCACTAAAATCCAATAAAAACTGCTGTGTCTCATTCTACCAGTCTAACAAGACATGTCGGCATTGATTTCGAGTCGATGGCTCAAATGACCTGGGAGCTATTGAAAAAATCGGGCGGTGTATTCGCCAAAAATGGTGATTTTTCATTAAAATATTCATGAAAAATAGAAATTCCACTAAAATCCAATAAAAACTGCTGTGTCTCATTCTACCAGTCTAACAAGACATTTGGGCATTTATTTCGAGTCGATGGCTCAATTGACCTGGGAGCTATTGAAAAAATCGGGCGGTGTATTCGCCAAAAACGGTGATTTTTCATGAAAATATTCATGAAAAATAGAAATTCCACTAAAATCCAATAAAAACTGCTGTGTCTCATTCTACCAGTCTAACAAGACATGTCGGCATTGATTTCGAGTCGATGGCTCAAATGACCTGGGAGCTATTGAAAAAATTGGGCGGTGTATTCGCCAAAAATGGTGATTTTTCATGAAAATATTCATGAAAAATAGAAATTCCACTAAAATCCAATAAAAACTGCTGTGTCTCATTCTACCAGTCTAACAAGACATTTGGGCATTGATTTCGAGTCGATGGCTCAATTGACCTGGGAGCTATTGAAAAAATCGGGCGGTGTATTCGCCAAAAACGGTGATTTTTCATGAAAATATTCATGAAAAATAGAAATTCCACTAAAATCCAATAAAAACTGCTGTGTATCATTCTACCAGTATAACAAGACATGTCGGCATTGATTTCGAGTCGATGGCTCAAATGACCTGGGAGCTATTGAAAAAATCGGGCGGTGTATTCGCCAAAAATGGTGATTTTTCATTAAAATATTCATGAACAATAGAAATTCCACTAAAATCCAATAAAAACTGCTGTGTCTCATTCTACCAGTCTAACAAGACATTTCGGCATTGATTTCGAGTTGATGGCTCAAATGACCTGGGAGCTATTGAAAAAATCGGGCGACGTATTCGCCAAAAATGGTGATTTTTCATTAAAATATTCATGAAAAATAGAAATTCCACTAAAATCCAATAAAAACTGCTGTGTCTCATTCTACCAGTCTAACAAGACATGTCGGCATTGATTTCTAGTCGATGGCTCAATTGACCTGGGAGCTATTGAAAAAATCGGGCGGTGTATTCGCCAAAAACGGTGATTTTTCATGAAAAATAGAAATTCCACTAAAATCCAATAAAAACTGCTGTGTCTCATTCTACCAGTCTAACAAGACATGTCGGCATTGATTTCGAGTCGATGGCTCAAATGACCTGGGAGCTATTGAAAAAATTGGGCGGTGTATTCGCCAAAAATGGTGATTTTTCATTAAAATATTCATGAAAAATAAAAATTCCACTAAAATCCAATAAAAACTGCTGTGTCTCATTCTACCAGTCTAACAAGACATTTGGCCATTGCTTTCGAGTCGATGGCTCAAATGACCTGGGAGCTATTGAAAAAATTGGGCGGTGTATTCGCCAAAAATGGTGATTTTTCATTAAAATATTCATGAAAAATAGAAATTCCACTAAAATCCAATAAAAACTGCTGTGTCTCATTCTACCAGTGTAACAAGACATTTCGGCATTGATTTCGAATCGATGGCTCAATTGACCTGGGAGCTATTGAAAAAATTGGGCGGTGTATTCGCCAAAAATGGTGATTTTTCATGAAAATATTCATGAAAAATAGAAATTCCACTAAAATCCAATAAAAACTGCTGTGTCTCATTCTACCAGTCTAACAAGACATGTCGGCATTGATTTCGAGTCGATGGCTCAAATGACCTGGGAGCTATTGAAAAAATCAGGCGGTGTATTCGCCAAAAATGGTGTTTTTTCATTAAAATATTCATGAAAAATAGAAATTCCACTAAAATCCAATAAAAACTGCTGTGTCTCATTCTACCAGTCTAACAAGACATTTCGGCATTGATTTCGAGTCGATGGCTCAAATGACCTGGGAGCTATTGAAAAAATCGGGCGACGTATTCGCCAAAAATGGTGATTTTTCATTAAAATATTCATGAAAAATAGAAATTCCACTAAAATCCAATAAAAACTGCTGTGTCTCATTCTACCAGTCTAACAAGACATTTGGCCATTGATTTCGAGTCGATGGCTCAAATGACCTGGGAGCTATTGAAAAAATCGGGCGGTGTATTCGCCAAAAATGGTGATTTTTCATGAAAATATTCATGAAAAATAGAAATTCCACTAAAATCCAATAAAAACTGCTGTGTCTCATTCTACCAGTCTAACAAGACATTTGGGCATTGATTTCGAGTCGATGGCTCAATTGACCTGGGAGCTATTGAAAAAATCGGGCGGTGTATTCGCCAAAAACGGTGATTTTTCATGAAAATATTCATGAAAAATAGAAATTCCACTAAAATCCAATAAAAACTGCTGTGTATCATTCTACCAGTATAACAAGACATGTCGGCATTGATTTCGAGTCGATGGCTCAAATGACCTGGGAGCTATTGAAAAAATCGGGCGGTGTATTCGCCAAAAATGGTGATTTTTCATTAAAATATTCATGAACAATAGAAATTCCACTAAAATCCAATAAAAACTGCTGTGTCTCATTCTACCAGTCTAACAAGACATTTCGGCATTGATTTCGAGTTGATGGCTCAAATGACCTGGGAGCTATTGAAAAAATCGGGCGACGTATTCGCCAAAAATGGTGATTTTTCATTAAAATATTCATGAAAAATAGAAATTCCACTAAAATCCAATAAAAACTGCTGTGTCTCATTCTACCAGTCTAACAAGACATGTCGGCATTGATTTCTAGTCGATGGCTCAATTGACCTGGGAGCTATTGAAAAAATCGGGCGGTGTATTCGCCAAAAACGGTGATTTTTCATGAAAAATAGAAATTCCACTAAAATCCAATAAAAACTGCTGTGTCTCATTCTACCAGTCTAACAAGACATGTCGGCATTGATTTCGAGTCGATGGCTCAAATGACCTGGGAGCTATTGAAAAAATTGGGCGGTGTATTCGCCAAAAATGGTGATTTTTCATTAAAATATTCATGAAAAATAAAAATTCCACTAAAATCCAATAAAAACTGCTGTGTCTCATTCTACCAGTCTAACAAGACATTTGGCCATTGCTTTCGAGTCGATGGCTCAAATGACCTGGGAGCTATTGAAAAAATTGGGCGGTGTATTCGCCAAAAATGGTGATTTTTCATTAAAATATTCATGAAAAATAGAAATTCCACTAAAATCCAATAAAAACTGCTGTGTCTCATTCTACCAGTGTAACAAGACATTTCGGCATTGATTTCGAATCGATGGCTCAATTGACCTGGGAGCTATTGAAAAAATTGGGCGGTGTATTCGCCAAAAATGGTGATTTTTCATGAAAATATTCATGAAAAATAGAAATTCCACTAAAATCCAATAAAAACTGCTGTGTCTCATTCTACCAGTCTAACAAGACATGTCGGCATTGATTTCGAGTCGATGGCTCAAATGACCTGGGAGCTATTGAAAAAATCAGGCGGTGTATTCGCCAAAAATGGTGTTTTTTCATTAAAATATTCATGAAAAATAGAAATTCCACTAAAATCCAATAAAAACTGCTGTGTCTCATTCTACCAGTCTAACAAGACATTTCGGCATTGATTTCGAGTCGATGGCTCAAATGACCTGGGAGCTATTGAAAAAATCGGGCGACGTATTCGCCAAAAATGGTGATTTTTCATTAAAATATTCATGAAAAATAGAAATTCCACTAAAATCCAATAAAAACTGCTGTGTCTCATTCTACCAGTCTAACAAGACATTTGGCCATTGATTTCGAGTCGATGGCTCAAATGACCTGGGAGCTATTGAAAAAATCGGGCGGTGTATTCGCCAAAAATGGTGATTTTTCATGAAAATATTCATGAAAAATAGAAATTCCACTAAAATCCAATAAAAACTGCTGTGTCTCATTCTACCAGTCTAACAAGACATGTCGGCATTGATTTCGAGTCGATGGCTCAAATGACCTGGGAGCTATTGAAAAAATCGGGCGGTGTATTCGCCAAAAATGGGGATTTTTCATGAAAATATTCATGAAAAATAGAAATTCCACTAAAATCCAATAAAAACTGCTGTGTCTCATTCTACCAGTCTAACAAGACATTTGGCCATTGATTTCGAGTCGATGGCTCAAATGACCTGGGAGCTATTGAAAAAATTGGGCGGTGTATTCGCCAAAAATGGTGATTTTTCATGAAAATATTCATGAAAAATAGAAATTCCACTAAAATCCAATAAAAACTGCTGTGTCTCATTCTACCAGTCTAACAAGACATGTCGGCATTGATTTCGAGTCGATGGCTCAAATGACCTGGGAGCTATTGAAAAAATCGGGCGGTGTATTCGCCAAAAATGGTGATTTTTCATTAAAATATTCATGAAAAATAGAAATTCCACTAAAATCCAATAAAAACTGCTGTGTCTCATTCTACCAGTCTAACAAGACATGTCGGCATTGATTTCGAGTCGATGGCTCAAATGACCTGGGAGCTATTGAAAAAATCGGGCGGTGTATTCGCCAAAAATGGTGATTTTTCATTAAAATATTCATGAAAAATAGAAATTCCACTAAAATCCAATAAAAACTGCTGTGTCTCATTCTACCAGTCTAACAAGACATGTCGGCATTGATTTCGAGTCGATGGCTCAAATGACCTGGGAGCTATTGAAAAAATTGGGCGGTGTATTCGCCAAAAATGGTGATTTTTCATGAAAATATTCATGAAAAATAGAAATTCCACTAAAATCCAATAAAAACTGCTGTGTCTCATTCTACCAGTCTAACAAGACATTTGGGCATTGATTTCGAGTCGATGGCTCAATTGACCTGGGAGCTATTGAAAAAATCGGGCGGTGTATTCGCCAAAAACGGTGATTTTTCATGAAAATATTCATGAAAAATAGAAATTCCACTAAAATCCAATAAAAACTGCTGTGTATCATTCTACCAGTATAACAAGACATGTCGGCATTGATTTCGAGTCGATGGCTCAAATGACCTGGGAGCTATTGAAAAAATCGGGCGGTGTATTCGCCAAAAATGGTGATTTTTCATTAAAATATTCATGAACAATAGAAATTCCACTAAAATCCAATAAAAACTGCTGTGTCTCATTCTACCAGTCTAACAAGACATTTCGGCATTGATTTCGAGTTGATGGCTCAAATGACCTGGGAGCTATTGAAAAAATCGGGCGACGTATTCGCCAAAAATGGTGATTTTTCATTAAAATATTCATGAAAAATAGAAATTCCACTAAAATCCAATAAAAACTGCTGTGTCTCATTCTACCAGTCTAACAAGACATGTCGGCATTGATTTCTAGTCGATGGCTCAATTGACCTGGGAGCTATTGAAAAAATCGGGCGGTGTATTCGCCAAAAACGGTGATTTTTCATGAAAAATAGAAATTCCACTAAAATCCAATAAAAACTGCTGTGTCTCATTCTACCAGTCTAACAAGACATGTCGGCATTGATTTCGAGTCGATGGCTCAATTGACCTGGGAGCTATTGAAAAAATTGGGCAGTGTATTCGCCAAAAATGGTGATTTTTCATTAAAATATTCATGAAAAATAAAAATTCCACTAAAATCCAATAAAAACTGCTGTGTCTCATTCTACCAGTCTAACAAGACATTTGGCCATTGCTTTCGAGTCGATGGCTCAAATGACCTGGGAGCTATTGAAAAAATTGGGCGGTGTATTCGCCAAAAATGGTGATTTTTCATTAAAATATTCATGAAAAATAGAAATTCCACTAAAATCCAATAAAAACTGCTGTGTCTCATTCTACCAGTGTAACCAGACATTTCGGCATTGATTTCGAATCGATGGCTCAATTGACCTGGGAGCTATTGAAAAAATTGGGCGGTGTATTCGCCAAAAATGGTGATTTTTCATTAAAATATTCATGAAAAATAGAAATTCCACTAAAATCCAATGAAAACTGCTGTGTCTCATTCTACCAGTATAACAAGACATGTTGGCATTGATTTCGAGTCGATGGCTCAAATGACCTGGGAGCTATTGAAAAAATCGGGCGGTGTATTCGCCAAAAATGGTGATTTTTCATTAAAATATTCATGAAAAATAGAAATTCCACTAAAATCCAATAAAAACTGCTGTGTCTCATTCTACCAGTCTAACAAGACATTTCGGCATTGATTTCGAGTCGATGGCTCAAATGACCTGGGAGCTATTGAAAAAATCGGGCGGTGTATTCGCCAAAAATGGTGATTTTTCATTAAAATATTCATGAAAAATAGAAATTCCACTAAAATCCAATAAAAACTGCTGTGTCTCATTCTACCAGTCTAACAAGACATTTCGGCATTGATTTCGAGTCGATGGCTCAAATGACCTGGGAGCTATTGAAAAAATCGGGCGGTGTATTCGCCAAAAATGGTGATTTTTCATTAAAATATTCATGAAAAATAGAAATTCCACTAAAATCCAATAAAAACTGCTGTGTCTCATTCTACCAGTATAACAAGACATGTCGGCATTGATTTCGAGTCGATGGCTCAAATGACCTGGGAGCTATTGAAAAAATCGGGCGGTGTATTCGCCAAAAATGGTGATTTTTCATTAAAATATTCATGAAAAATAGAAATTCCACTAAAATCCAATAAAAACTGCTGTGTCTCATTCTACCAGTCTAACAAGACATGTCGGCATTGATTTCGAGTCGATGGCTCAATTGACCTGGGAGCTATTGAAAAAATTGGGCGGTGTATTCGCCAAAAATGGTGATTTTTCATGAAAATATTCATGAAAAATAGAAATTCCACTAAAATCCAATAAAAACTGCTGTGTCTCATTCTACCAGTCTAACAAGACATTTGGGCATTTATTTCGAGTCGATGGCTCAAATGACCTGGGAGCTATTGAAAAAATTGGGCGGTGTATTCGCCAAAAATGGTGATTTTTCATGAAAATATTCATGAAAAATAGAAATTCCACTAAAATCCAATAAAAACTGCTGTGTCTCATTCTACCAGTCTAACAAGACATTTGGGCATTGATTTCGAGTCGATGGCTCAATTGACCTGGGAGCTATTGAAAAAATCGGGCGGTGTATTCGCCAAAAACGGTGATTTTTCATGAAAATATTCATGAAAAATAGAAATTCCACTAAAATCCAATAAAAACTGCTGTGTCTCATTCTACCAGTCTAACAAGACATGTCGGCATTGATTTCGAGTCGATGGCTCAAATGACCTGGGAGCTATTGAAAAAATCGGGCGGTGTATTAGCCAAAAATGGTGTTTTTTCATTAAAATATTCATGAAAAATAGAAATTCCACTAAAATCCAATAAAAACTGCTGTGTCTCATTCTACCAGTCTAACAAGACATTTCGGCATTGATTTCGAGTTGATGGCTCAAATGACCTGGGAGCTATTGAAAAAATCGGGCGACGTATTCGCCAAAAATGGTGATTTTTCATTAAAATATTCATGAAAATAGAAATTCCACTAAAATCCAATAAAAACTGCTGTGTCTCATTCTACCAGTCTAACAAGACATGTCGGCATTGATTTCGAGTCGATGGCTCAAATGACCTGGGAGCTATTGAAAAAATCGGGCGGTGTATTCGCCAAAAAATGGTGATTTTTCATTAAAATATTCATGAAAAATAGAAATTCCACTAAAATCCAATAAAAACTGCTGTGTCTCATTCTACCAGTCTAACAAGACATGTCGGCATTGATTTCGAGTCGATGGCTCAAATGACCTGGGAGCTATTGAAAAAATCGGGCGGTGTATTCGCCAAAAATGGTGATTTTGCATTAAAATATTCATGAAAAAATAGAAATTCCACTAAAATCCAATAAAAACTGCTGTGTCTCATTCTACCAGTCTAACAAGACATGTCGGCATTGATTTCGAGTCGATGGCTCAATTGACCTGGGAGCTATTGAAAAAATTGGGCGGTGTATTCGCCAAAAATGGTGATTTTTCATGATAAATATTCATGAAAAATAGAAATTCCACTAAAATCCAATAAAAACTGCTGTGTCTCATTCTACCAGTCTAACAAGACATTTGGGCATTTATTTCGAGTCGATGGCTCAATTGACCTGGGAGCTATTGAAAAAATCGGGCGGTGTATTCGCCAAAAACGGTGATTTTTCATGAAAATATTCATGAAAAATAGAAATTCCACTAAAATCCAATAAAAACTGCTGTGTCTCATTCTACTAGTCTAACAAGACATGTCGGCATTGATTTCGAGTCGATGGCTCAAATGACCTGGGAGCTATTGAAAAGAATTGGGCGGTGTATTCGCCAAAAATGGTGATTTTTCATGAAAATATTCATGAAAAATAGAAATTCCACTAAAATCCAATAAAAACTGCTGTGTCTCATTCTACCAGTCTAACAAGACATTGGGCATTGATTTTCGAGTCGATGGCTCAATTGACCTGGGAGCTATTGAAAAAATCGGGCGGTGTATTCGCCAAAAACGGTGATTTTTCATGAAAATATTCATGAAAAATAGAAATTCCACTGAAAATCCAATAAAAACTGCTGTGTATCATTCTACCAGTATAACAAGACATGTCGCATTGATTTCGAGTCGATGGCTCAAATGACCTGGGAGCTATTGAAAAAATCGGGCGGTGTATTCGCCAAAAATGGTGATTTTTCATTAAAATATTCATGAACAATAGAAATTCCACTAAAATCCAATAACTGCTGTGTCTCATTCTACCAGTCTAACAAGACATTTCGGCATTGATTTCGAGTTGATGGCTCAAATGACCTGGGAGCTATTGAAAAAATCGGGCGACGTATTCGCCAAAAATGGTGATTTTTCATTAAAATATTCATGAAAAATAGAAATTCCACTAAAATCCAATAAAAACTGCTGTGTCTCATTCTACCAGTCTAACAAGACATGTCGGCATTGATTTCTAGTCGATGGCTCAAATGACCTGGGAGCTATTGAAAAAATCGGGCGGTGTATTCGCCAAAAACGGTGATTTTTCATGAAAAATAGAAATTCCACTAAAATCCAATAAAAACTGCTGTGTCTCATTCTACCAGTCTAACAAGACATGTCGGCATTGATTTCGAGTCGATGGCTCAAATGACCTGGGAGCTATTGAAAAAATTGGGCGGTGTATTCGCCAAAAATGGTGATTTTTCATTAAAATATTCATGAAAAATAAAAATTCCACTAAAATCCAATAAAAACTGCTGTGTCTCATTCTACCAGTCTAACAAGACATTTGGCCATTGCTTTCGAGTCGATGGCTCAAATGACCTGGGAGCTATTGAAAAAATTGGGCGGTGTATTCGCCAAAAATGGTGATTTTTCATTAAAATATTCATGAAAAATAGAAATTCCACTAAAATCCAATAAAAACTGCTGTGTCTCATTCTACCAGTGTAACAAGACATTTCGGCATTGATTTCGAATCGATGGCTCAATTGACCTGGGAGCTATTGAAAAAATTGGGCGGTGTATTCGCCAAAAACGGTGATTTTTCATGAAAATATTCATGAAAAATAGAAATTCCACTAAAATCCAATAAAAACTGCTGTGTCTCATTCTACCAGTCTAACAAGACATGTCGGCATTGATTTCGAGTCGATGGCTCAAATGACCTGGGAGCTATTGAAAAAATTGGGCGGTGTATTCGCCAAAAATGGTGATTTTTCATGAAAATATTCATGAAAAATAGAAATTCCACTAAAATCCAATAAAAACTGCTGTGTCTCATTCTACCAGTCTAGCAAGACATGTCGGCATTGATTTCGAGTCGATGGCTCAAATGACCTGGGAGCTATTGAAAAAATCGGGCGGTGTATTAGCCAAAAATGGTGTTTTTTCATTAAAATATTCATGAAAAATAGAAATTCCACTAAAATCCAATAAAAACTGCTGTGTCTCATTCTACCAGTCTAACAAGACATTTCGGCATTGATTTCGAGTTGATGGCTCAAATGACCTGGGAGCTATTGAAAAAATCGGGCGACGTATTCGCCAAAAATGGTGATTTTTCATTAAAATATTCATGAAAAATAGAAATTCCACTAAAATCCAATAAAAACTGCTGTGTCTCATTCTACCAGTCTAACAAGACATGTCGGCATTGATTTCGAGTCGATGGCTCAAATGACCTGGGAGCTATTGAAAAAATCGGGCGGTGTATTCGCCAAAAATGGTGATTTTTCATTAAAATATTCATGAAAAATAGAAATTCCACTAAAATCCAATAAAAACTGCTGTGTCTCATTCTACCAGTCTAACAAGACATGTCGGCATTGATTTCGAGTCGATGGCTCAAATGACCTGGGAGCTATTGAAAAAATCGGGCGGTGTATTCGCCAAAAATGGTGATTTTTCATTAAAATATTCATGAAAAATAGAAATTCCACTAAAATCCAATAAAAACTGCTGTGTCTCATTCTACCAGTCTAACAAGACATTTGGCCATTGATTTCGAGTCGATGGCTCAAATGACCTGGGAGCTATTGAAAAAATTGGGCGGTGTATTCGCCAAAAATGGTGATTTTTCATTAAAATATTCATGAAAAATAGAAATTCCACTAAAATCCAATAAAAACTGCTGTGTCTCATTCTACCAGTCTAACAAGACATGTCGGCATTGATTTCGAGTCGATGGCTCAAATGACCTGGGAGCTATTGAAAAAATCGGGCGGTGTATTCGCCAAAAATGGTGATTTTTCATGAAAATATTCATGAAAAATAGAAATTCCACTAAAATCCAAAAAAAACTGCTGTGTCTCATTCTACCAGTCTAACAAGACATTTGGCCATTGATTTCGAGTCGATGGCTCAAATGACCTGGGAGCTATTGAAAAAATTGGGCGGTGTATTCGCCAAAAATGGTGATTTTTCATGAAAATATTCATGAAAAATAGAAATTCCACTAAAATCCAATAAAAACTGCTGTGTCTCATTCTACCAGTCTAACAAGACATGTCGGCATTGATTTCGAGTCGATGGCTCAAATGACCTGGGAGCTATTGAAAAAATCGGGCGGTGTATTCGCCAAAAATGGTGATTTTTCATTAAAATATTCATGAAAAATAGAAATTCCACTAAAATCCAATAAAAACTGCTGTGTCTCATTCTACCAGTCTAACAAGACATTTGGGCATTTATTTCGAGTCGATGGCTCAATTGACCTGGGAGCTATTGAAAAAATCGGGCGGTGTATTCGCCAAAAACGGTGATTTTTCATGAAAATATTCATGAAAAATAGAAATTCCACTAAAATCCAATAAAAACTGCTGTGTCTCATTCTACCAGTCTAACAAGACATGTCGGCATTGATTTCGAGTCGATGGCTCAAATGACCTGGGAGCTATTGAAAAAATTGGGCGGTGTATTCGCCAAAAATGGTGATTTTTCATGAAAATATTCATGAAAAATAGAAATTCCACTAAAATCCAATAAAAACTGCTGTGTCTCATTCTACCAGTCTAACAAGACATTTGGGCATTGATTTCGAGTCGATGGCTCAATTGACCTGGGAGCTATTGAAAAAATCGGGCGGTGTATTCGCCAAAAACGGTGATTTTTCATGAAAATATTCATGAAAAATAGAAATTCCACTAAAATCCAATAAAAACTGCTGTGTATCATTCTACCAGTATAACAAGACATGTCGGCATTGATTTCGAGTCGATGGCTCAAATGACCTGGGAGCTATTGAAAAAATCGGGCGGTGTATTCGCCAAAAATGGTGATTTTTCATTAAAATATTCATGAACAATAGAAATTCCACTAAAATCCAATAAAAACTGCTGTGTCTCATTCTACCAGTCTAACAAGACATTTCGGCATTGATTTCGAGTTGATGGCTCAAATGACCTGGGAGCTATTGAAAAAATCGGGCGACGTATTCGCCAAAAATGGTGATTTTTCATTAAAATATTCATGAAAAATAGAAATTCCACTAAAATCCAATAAAAACTGCTGTGTCTCATTCTACCAGTCTAACAAGACATGTCGGCATTGATTTCTAGTCGATGGCTCAATTGACCTGGGAGCTATTGAAAAAATCGGGCGGTGTATTCGCCAAAAACGGTGATTTTTCATGAAAAATAGAAATTCCACTAAAATCCAATAAAAACTGCTGTGTCTCATTCTACCAGTCTAACAAGACATGTCGGCATTGATTTCGAGTCGATGGCTCAAATGACCTGGGAGCTATTGAAAAAATTGGGCGGTGTATTCGCCAAAAATGGTGATTTTTCATTAAAATATTCATGAAAAATAAAAATTCCACTAAAATCCAATAAAAACTGCTGTGTCTCATTCTACCAGTCTAACAAGACATTTGGCCATTGCTTTCGAGTCGATGGCTCAAATGACCTGGGAGCTATTGAAAAAATTGGGCGGTGTATTCGCCAAAAATGGTGATTTTTCATTAAAATATTCATGAAAAATAGAAATTCCACTAAAATCCAATAAAAACTGCTGTGTCTCATTCTACCAGTGTAACAAGACATTTCGGCATTGATTTCGAATCGATGGCTCAATTGACCTGGGAGCTATTGAAAAAATTGGGCGGTGTATTCGCCAAAAATGGTGATTTTTCATGAAAATATTCATGAAAAATAGAAATTCCACTAAAATCCAATAAAAACTGCTGTGTCTCATTCTACCAGTCTAACAAGACATGTCGGCATTGATTTCGAGTCGATGGCTCAAATGACCTGGGAGCTATTGAAAAAATCAGGCGGTGTATTCGCCAAAAATGGTGTTTTTTCATTAAAATATTCATGAAAAATAGAAATTCCACTAAAATCCAATAAAAACTGCTGTGTCTCATTCTACCAGTCTAACAAGACATTTCGGCATTGATTTCGAGTCGATGGCTCAAATGACCTGGGAGCTATTGAAAAAATCGGGCGACGTATTCGCCAAAAATGGTGATTTTTCATTAAAATATTCATGAAAAATAGAAATTCCACTAAAATCCAATAAAAACTGCTGTGTCTCATTCTACCAGTCTAACAAGACATTTGGCCATTGATTTCGAGTCGATGGCTCAAATGACCTGGGAGCTATTGAAAAAATCGGGCGGTGTATTCGCCAAAAATGGTGATTTTTCATGAAAATATTCATGAAAAATAGAAATTCCACTAAAATCCAATAAAAACTGCTGTGTCTCATTCTACCAGTCTAACAAGACATGTCGGCATTGATTTCGAGTCGATGGCTCAAATGACCTGGGAGCTATTGAAAAAATCGGGCGGTGTATTCGCCAAAAATGGGGATTTTTCATGAAAATATTCATGAAAAATAGAAATTCCACTAAAATCCAATAAAAACTGCTGTGTCTCATTCTACCAGTCTAACAAGACATTTGGCCATTGATTTCGAGTCGATGGCTCAAATGACCTGGGAGCTATTGAAAAAATTGGGCGGTGTATTCGCCAAAAATGGTGATTTTTCATGAAAATATTCATGAAAAATAGAAATTCCACTAAAATCCAATAAAAACTGCTGTGTCTCATTCTACCAGTCTAACAAGACATGTCGGCATTGATTTCGAGTCGATGGCTCAAATGACCTGGGAGCTATTGAAAAAATCGGGCGGTGTATTCGCCAAAAATGGTGATTTTTCATTAAAATATTCATGAAAAATAGAAATTCCACTAAAATCCAATAAAAACTGCTGTGTCTCATTCTACCAGTCTAACAAGACATTTGGGCATTTATTTCGAGTCGATGGCTCAATTGACCTGGGAGCTATTGAAAAAATCGGGCGGTGTATTCGCCAAAAACGGTGATTTTTCATGAAAATATTCATGAAAAATAGAAATTCCACTAAAATCCAATAAAAACTGCTGTGTCTCATTCTACCAGTCTAACAAGACATGTCGGCATTGATTTCGAGTCGATGGCTCAAATGACCTGGGAGCTATTGAAAAAATTGGGCGGTGTATTCGCCAAAAATGGTGATTTTTCATGAAAATATTCATGAAAAATAGAAATTCCACTAAAATCCAATAAAAACTGCTGTGTCTCATTCTACCAGTCTAACAAGACATTTGGGCATTGATTTCGAGTCGATGGCTCAATTGACCTGGGAGCTATTGAAAAAATCGGGCGGTGTATTCGCCAAAAACGGTGATTTTTCATGAAAATATTCATGAAAAATAGAAATTCCACTAAAATCCAATAAAAACTGCTGTGTATCATTCTACCAGTATAACAAGACATGTCGGCATTGATTTCGAGTCGATGGCTCAAATGACCTGGGAGCTATTGAAAAAATCGGGCGGTGTATTCGCCAAAAATGGTGATTTTTCATTAAAATATTCATGAACAATAGAAATTCCACTAAAATCCAATAAAAACTGCTGTGTCTCATTCTACCAGTCTAACAAGACATTTCGGCATTGATTTCGAGTTGATGGCTCAAATGACCTGGGAGCTATTGAAAAAATCGGGCGACGTATTCGCCAAAAATGGTGATTTTTCATTAAAATATTCATGAAAAATAGAAATTCCACTAAAATCCAATAAAAACTGCTGTGTCTCATTCTACCAGTCTAACAAGACATGTCGGCATTGATTTCTAGTCGATGGCTCAATTGACCTGGGAGCTATTGAAAAAATCGGGCGGTGTATTCGCCAAAAACGGTGATTTTTCATGAAAAATAGAAATTCCACTAAAATCCAATAAAAACTGCTGTGTCTCATTCTACCAGTCTAACAAGACATGTCGGCATTGATTTCGAGTCGATGGCTCAAATGACCTGGGAGCTATTGAAAAAATTGGGCGGTGTATTCGCCAAAAATGGTGATTTTTCATTAAAATATTCATGAAAAATAAAAATTCCACTAAAATCCAATAAAAACTGCTGTGTCTCATTCTACCAGTCTAACAAGACATTTGGCCATTGCTTTCGAGTCGATGGCTCAAATGACCTGGGAGCTATTGAAAAAATTGGGCGGTGTATTCGCCAAAAATGGTGATTTTTCATGAAAATATTCATGAAAAATAGAAATTCCACTAAAATCCAATAAAAACTGCTGTGTCTCATTCTACCAGTGTAACAAGACATTTCGGCATTGATTTCGAATCGATGGCTCAATTGACCTGGGAGCTATTGAAAAAATTGGGCGGTGTATTCGCCAAAAATGGTGATTTTTCATGAAAATATTCATGAAAAATAGAAATTCCACTAAAATCCAATAAAAACTGCTGTGTCTCATTCTACCAGTCTAACAAGACATGTCGGCATTGATTTCGAGTCGATGGCTCAAATGACCTGGGAGCTATTGAAAAAATCAGGCGGTGTATTCGCCAAAAATGGTGTTTTTTCATTAAAATATTCATGAAAAATAGAAATTCCACTAAAATCCAATAAAAACTGCTGTGTCTCATTCTACCAGTCTAACAAGACATTTCGGCATTGATTTCGAGTCGATGGCTCAAATGACCTGGGAGCTATTGAAAAAATCGGGCGACGTATTCGCCAAAAATGGTGATTTTTCATTAAAATATTCATGAAAAATAGAAATTCCACTAAAATCCAATAAAAACTGCTGTGTCTCATTCTACCAGTCTAACAAGACATTTGGCCATTGATTTCGAGTCGATGGCTCAAATGACCTGGGAGCTATTGAAAAAATCGGGCGGTGTATTCGCCAAAAATGGTGATTTTTCATGAAAATATTCATGAAAAATAGAAATTCCACTAAAATCCAATAAAAACTGCTGTGTCTCATTCTACCAGTCTAACAAGACATGTCGGCATTGATTTCGAGTCGATGGCTCAAATGACCTGGGAGCTATTGAAAAAATCGGGCGGTGTATTCGCCAAAAATGGTGATTTTTCATTAAAATATTCATGAAAAATAGAAATTCCACTAAAATCCAATAAAAACTGCTGTGTCTCATTCTACCAGTCTAACAAGACATTTGGCCATTGTTTTCGAGTCGATGGCTCAAATGACCTGGGAGCTATTGAAAAAATCGGGCGGTGTATTCGCCAAAAATGGTGATTTTTCATTAAAATATTCATGAAAAATAGAAATTCCACTAAAATCCAATAAAAACTGCTGTGTCTCATTCTACCAGTCTAACAAGACATGTCGGCATTGATTTCGAGTCGATGGCTCAAATGACCTGGGAGCTATTGAAAAAATCGGGCGGTGTATTCGCCAAAAATGGGGATTTTTCATGAAAATATTCATGAAAAATAGAAATTCCACTAAAATCCAATAAAAACTGCTGTGTCTCATTCTACCAGTCTAACAAGACATTTGGCCATTGATTTCGAGTCGATGGCTCAAATGACCTGGGAGCTATTGAAAAAATCGGGCGGTGTATTCGCCAAAAATGGTGATTTTTCATGAAAATATTCATGAAAAATAGAAATTCCACTAAAATCCAATAAAAACTGCTGTGTCTCATTCTACCAGTCTAACAAGACATGTCGGCATTGATTTCGAGTCGATGGCTCAAATGACCTGGGAGCTATTGAAAAAATCGGGCGGTGTATTCGCCAAAAATGGTGATTTTTCATTAAAATATTCATGAAAAATAGAAATTCCACTAAAATCCAATAAAAACTGCTGTGTCTCATTCTACCAGTCTAACAAGACATTTGGCCATTGTTTTCGAGTCGATGGCTCAAATGAACTGGGAGCTATTGAAAAAATCGGGCGGTGTATTCGCCAAAAATGGTGATTTTTCATTAAAATATTCATGAAAAATAGAAATTCCACTAAAATCCAATAAAAACTGCTGTGTCTCATTCTACCAGTCTAACAAGACATGTCGGCATTGATTTCGAGTCGATGGCTCAAATGACCTGGGAGCTATTGAAAAAATCGGGCGGTGTATTCGCCAAAAATGGTGATTTTTCATGAAAATATTCATGAAAAATAGAAATTCCACTAAAATCCAATAAAAATTGCTGTGTCTCATTCTACCAGTCTAACAACACATGTCGGCATTGATTTCGAGTCGATGGCTCAAATGACCTGGGAGCTATTGAAAAAATCGGGCGATGTATTCGCCAAAAATGGTGATTTTTCATTAAAATATTCATGAAAAATAGAAATTCCACTAAAATCCAATAAAAACTACTGTGTCTCATTCTACCAGTCTAACAAGACATGTCGGCATTGATTTCGAGTCGATGGCTCAATTGACCTGGGAGCTATTGAAAAAATCGGGCGGTGTATTCGCCAAAAACGGTGATTTTTCATGAAAATATTCATGAAAAATAGAAATTCCACTAAAATCCAATAAAAACTGCTGTGTCTCATTCTACCAGTCTAACAAGACATGTCGGCATTGATTTCGAGTCGATGGCTCAAATGACCTGGGAGCTATTGAAAAAATTGGGCGGTGTATTCGCCAAAAATGGTGATTTTTCATTAAAATATTCATGAAAAATAAAAATTCCACTAAAATCCAATAAAAACTGCTGTGTCTCATTCTACCAGTCTAACAAGACATTTGGCCATTGATTTCGAGTCGATGGCTCAAATGACCTGGGAGCTATTGAAAAAATTGGGCGGTGTATTCGCCAAAAATGGTGATTTTTCATTAAAATATTCATGAAAAATAGAAATTCCACTAAAATCCAATAAAAACTGCTGTGTCTCATTCTACCAGTGTAACAAGACATTTCGGCATTGATTTCGAATCGATGGCTCAATTGACCTGGGAGCTATTGAAAAAATTGGGCGGTGTATTCGCCAAAAATGGTGATTTTTCATGAAAATATTCATGAAAAATAGAAATTCCACTAAAATCCAATAAAAACTGCTGTGTCTCATTCTACCAGTCTAACAAGACATGTCGGCATTGATTTCGAGTCGATGGCTCAAATGACCTGGGAGCTATTGAAAAAATCGGGCGGTGTATTCGCCAAAAATGGTGTTTTTTCATTAAAATATTCATGAAAAATAGAAATTCCACTAAAATCCAATAAAAACTGCTGTGTCTCATTCTACCAGTCTAACAAGACATGTCGGCATTGATTTCGAGTCGATGGCTCAAATGACCTGGGAGCTATTGAAAAAATCGGGCGGTGTATTCGCCAAAAATGGTGATTTTTCATGAAAATATTCATGAAAAATAGAAATTCCACTAAAATCCAATAAAAACTGCTGTGTCTCATTCTACCAGTCTAACAAGACATGTCGGCATTGATTTCGAGTCGATGGCTCAAATGACCTGGGAGCTATTGAAAAAATCGGGCGGTGTATTCGCCAAAAATGGTGATTTTTCATTAAAATATTCATGAAAAATAGAAATTCCACTAAAATCCAATAAAAACTGCTGTGTCTCATTCTACCAGTCTAACAAGACATTTGGGCATTGATTTCGAATCGATGGCTCAAATGACCTGGGAGCTATTGACAAAATCGGGCGGTGTATTCGCCAAAAATGGTGATTTTTCATTAAAATATTCATGAAAAATAGAAATTCCACTAAAATCCAATAAAAACTGCTGTGTCTCATTCTACCAGTCTAACAAGACATGTCGGCATTGATTTCGAGTCGATGGCTCAAATGACCTGGGAGCTATTGAAAAAATCGGGCGGTGTATTTGCCAAAAATGGTGTTTTTTCATTAAAATATTCATGAAAAATAGAAATTCCACTAAAATCCAATAAAAACTGCTGTGTCTCATTCTACCAGTCTAACAAGACATGTCGGCATTGATTTCGAATCGATGGCTCAAATGACCTGGGAGCTATTGAAAAAATCGGGCGGTGTATTCGCCAAAAATGGTGATTTTTCATGAAAATATTCATGAAAAATAGAAATTCCACTAAAATCCAATAAAAACTGCTGTGTCTCATTCTACCAGTCTAACAAGACATGTCGGCATTGATTTCGAGTCGATGGCTCAAATGACTTGGGAGCTATTGAAAAAATCGGGCGACGTATTCGCCAAAAATGGTGATTTTTCATTAAAATATTCATGAAAAATATAAATTCCACTAAAATCCAATAAAAACTGCTGTGTCTCATTCTACCAGTCTAACAAGACATGTCGGCATTGATTTCGAGTCGATGGCTCAATTGACCTGGGAGCTATTGAAAAAATCGGGCGGTGTATTCGCCAAAAACGGTGATTTTTCATGAAAATATTCATGAAAAATAGAAATTCCACTAAAATCCAATAAAAACTGCTGTGTCTCATTCTACCAGTCTAACAAGACATGTCGGCATTGATTTCGAGTCGATGGCTCAAATGACCTGGGAGCTATTGAAAAAATTGGGCGGTGTATTCGCCAAAAATGGTGATTTTTCATTAAAATATTCATGAAAAATAAAAATTCCACTAAAATCCAATAAAAACTGCTGTGTCTCATTCTACCAGTCTAACAAGACATTTGGCCATTGATTTCGAGTCGATGGCTCAAATGACCTGGGAGCTATTGAAAAAATTGGGCGGTGTATTCGCCAAAAATGGTGATTTTTCATTAAAATATTCATGAAAAATAGAAATTCCACTAAAATCCAATAAAAACTGCTGTGTCTCATTCTACCAGTGTAACAAGACATTTCGGCATTGATTTCGAATCGATGGCTCAATTGACCTGGGAGCTATTGAAAAAATTGGGCGGTGTATTCGCCAAAAATGGTGATTTTTCATTAAAATATTCATGAAAAATAGAAATTCCACTAAAATCCAATAAAAACTGCTGTGTCTCATTCTACCAGTCTAACAAGACATGTCGGCATTGATTTCGAGTCGATGGCTCAATTGACCTGGGAGCTATTGAAAAAATCGGGCGGTGTATTCGCCAAAAACGGTGATTTTTCATGAAAATATTCATGAAAAATAGAAATTCCACTAAAATCCAATAAAAACTGCTGTGTCTCATTCTACCAGTCTAACAAGACATGTCGGCATTGATTTCGAGTCGATGGCTGAAATGACCTGGGAGCTATTGAAAAAATTGGGCGGTGTATTCGCCAAAAATGGTGATTTTTCATTAAAATATTCATGAAAAATAGAAATTCCACTAAAATCCAATAAAGACTGCTGTGTCTCATTCTACCAGTCTAACAAGACATGTCGGCATTGATTTCGAGTCGATGGCTCAAATGACCTGGGAGCTATTGAAAAAATCGGGCGGTGTATTCGCCAAAAATGGTGATTTTTCATTAAAATATTCCTGAAAAATAGAAATTCCACTAAAATCCAATAATAACTGCTGTGTCTCATTCTACCAGTCTAACAAGACATTTGTGCATTGATTTTGAATCGATGGCTCAAATGACCTGGGAGCTATTGAAAAAATCGGGCGGTGTATTCGCCAAAAATGGTGATTTTTCATTAAAATATTAATGAAAAATAGAAATTCCACTAAAATCCAATAAAAACTGCTGTGTCTCATTCTACCAGTCTAACAAGACATTTCGGCATTGATTTCGAATCGATGGCTCAATTGACCTGGGAGCTATTGAAAAAATCGGGCGGTGTATTCGCCAAAAATGGTGATTTTTCATGAAAATATTCATGAAAAATAGAAATTCCACTAAAATCCAATAAAAACTGCTGTGTCTCATTCTACCAGTCTAACAACACATGTCGGCATTGATTTCGAGTCGATTGCTCAAATGACCTGGGAGCTATTGAAAAAACCGGGCGGTGTATTCGCCAAAAATGGTGATTTTTCATTAAAATATTCCTGAAAAATAGAAATTCCACTAATATCCAATAAAAACTGCTGTGTCTCATTCTACCAGTCTAACAAGACATGTCGGCATTGATTTCGAGTCGATTGCTCAAATGACCTGGGAGCTATTGAAAAAATCGGGCGGTGTATTCGCCAAAAATGGTGATTTTTCATTAAAATATTCATGAAAAATAGAAATTCCACTAAAATCCAATAAAAACTGCTGTGTCTCATTCTACCAGTCTAACAAGACATGTCGGCATTGATTTCGAGTCGATGGCTCAAATGACCTGGGAGCTATTGAAAAAATCGGGCGGTGTATTCGCCAAAAATGGTGATTTTTCATTAAAATATTCCTGAAAAATAGAAATTCCACTAAAATCCAATAATAACTGCTGTGTCTCATTCTACCAGTGTAACAAGACATTTCGGCATTGATTTCGAATCGATGGCTCAATTGACCTGGGAGCTATTGAAAAAATTGGGCGGTGTATTCGCCAGAAATGGTGATTTTTCATGAAAATATTCATGAAAAATAGAAATTCCACTAAAATCCAATAAAAACTGCTGTGTCTCATTCTACCAGTCTAACAAGACATGTCGGCATTGATTTCGAGTCGATGGCTCAAATGACCTGGGAGCTATTGAAAAAATCGGGCGGTGTATTCGCCAAAAATGGTGATTTTTCATGAAAATATTCATGAAAAATAGAAATTCCACTAAAATCCAATAAAAACTGCTGTGTCTCATTCTACCAGTCTAACAAGACATTTGGCCATTGATTTCGAGTCGATGGCTCAAATGACCTGGGAGCTATTGAAAAAATCGGGCGGTGTATTCGCCAAAAATGGTGATTTTTCATGAAAATATTCATGAAAAATAGAAATTCCACTAAAATCCAATAAAAACTGCTGTGTCTCATTCTACCAGTCTAACAACACATGTCGGCATTGATTTTGAGTCGATTGCTCAAATGACCTGGGAGCTATTGAAAAAACCGGGCGGTGTATTCGCCAAAAATGGTGATTTTTCATTAAAATATTCCTGAAAAATAGAAATTCCACTAATATCCAATAAAAACTGCTGTGTCTCATTCTACCAGTCTAACAAGACATGTCGGCATTGATTTCGAGTCGATGGCTGAAATGACCTGGGAGCTATTGAAAAAATCGGGCGGTGTATTCGCCAAAAATGGTGATTTTTCATTAAAATATTCCTGAAAAAGAGAAATTCCACTAAAATCCAATAAAAACTGCTGTGTCTCATTCTACCAGTCTAACAAGACATGTCGGCATTGATTTCGAGTCGATGGCTCAAATGACCTGGGAGCTATTGAAAAAATCGGGCGGTGTATTCGCCAAAAATGGTGATTTTTCATGAAAATATTCATGAAAAATAGAAATTCCACTAAAATCCAATAAAAACTGCTGTGTCTCATTCTACCAGTCTAACAAGACATTTGGCCATTGATTTCGAGTCGATGGCTCAAATGACCTGGGAGCTATTGAAAAAATCAGGCGGTGTATTCGCCAAAAATGGTGATTTTTCATTAAAATATTCCTTAAAAATAGAAATTCCACTAGAATCCAATAAAAACTGCTGTGTCTCATTCTACCAGTCTAACAAGACATGTCGGCATTGATTTCGAGTCGATGGCTCAAATGACCTGGGAGCTATTGAAAAAATCAGGCAGTGTATTCGCCAAAAATGGTGATTTTTCATTAAAATATTCCTGAAAAATAGAAATTCCACTAAAATCCAATAATAACTGCTGTGTCTCATTCTACCAGTCTAACAAGACATGTCGGCATTGATTTCGAGTCGATGGCTCAAATGACCTGGGAGCTATTGAAAAATCGGGCGATGTATTCGCCAAAAATGGTGATTTTTCATTAAAATATTCATGAAAAATAGAAATTCCACTAAAATCCAATAAAAACTGCTGTGTCTCATTCTACCAGTCTAACAAGACATGTGGGCATTGATTTCGAGTCGATGGCTCAAATGACCTGGGAGCTATTGAAAAAATCGGGCGGTGTATTTGCCAAAAATGGTGTTTTTTCATTAAAATATTCATGAAAAATAGAAATTCCACTAAAATCCAATAAAAACTGCTGTGTCTCATTCTACCAGTCTAACAAGACATGTCGGCATTGATTTCGAGTCGATGGCTCAAATGACCTGGGAGCTATTGAAAAAATCGGGCGGTGTATTCGCCAAAAACTGTGATTTTTCATTAAAATATTCCTGAAAAATAGAAATTCCACTAAAATCCAATAATAACTGCTGTGTCTCATTCTACCAGTCTAACAAGACATTTGGGCATTGATTTTGAATCGATGGCTCAAATGACCTGGGAGCTATTGAAAAAATCGGGCGGTGTATTCGCCAAAAATGGTGAGTTTTCATTAAAATATTCATGAAAAATAGAAATTCCACTAAAATCCAAGAAAAACTGCTGTGTCTCATTCTACCAGTCTAACAAGACATGTCGGCATTGATTTCGAGTCGATGGCTCAAATGACCTGGGAGCTATTGAAAAAATCGGGCGGTGTATTCGCCAAAAATGGTGATTTTTCATTAAAATATTCCTGAAAAATAGAAATTCCACTAAAATCCATTAAAAACTGCTGCGTCTCATTCTACCAGTCTAACAAGACATGTCGGCATTGATTTCGAGTCGATGGCTCAAATGACCTGGGAGCTATTGAAAAAATCGGGCGGTGTATTCGCCAAAAATGGTGATTTTTCATGAAAATATTCATGAAAAATAGAAATTCCACTAAAATCCAATAATAACTGCTGTGTCTCATTCTACCAGTCTAACAACACATGTCGGCATTGATTTCGAGTCGATTGCTCAAATGACCTGGGAGCTATTGAAAAAATCGGGCGGTGTATTCGCCAAAAATGTTGATTTTTCATTAAAATATTCCTGAAAAATAGAAATTCCACTAAAATCCAATAAAAACTGCTGTGTCTCATTCTACCAGTCTAACAAGACATGTCGGCATTGATTTCGAGTCGATGGCTCAAATGACCTGGGAGCTATTGAAAAAATCGGGCGGTGTATTTGCCAAAAACTGCTGTGTCTCATTCTACCAGTCTAACAAGACATTTGGCCATTGATTTCGAGTCGATGGCTCAAATGACCTGGGAGCTATTGAAAAAATTGGGCGGTGTATTCGCCAAAAATGGTGATCTTTCATGAAAATATTCATGAAAAATAGAAATTCCACTAAAATCCAATAAAAACTGCTGTGTCTCATTCTACCAGTCTAACAACACATGTCGGCATTGATTTCGAGTCGATGGCTCAAATGACCTGGGAGCTATTGAAAAAATCGGGCGGTGTATTCGCCAAAAATGGTGATTTTTCATGAAAATATTCATGAAAAATAGAAATTCCACTAAAATCCAATAAAAACTGCTGTGTCTCATTCTACCAGTCTAACAAGACATTTGGCCATTGATTTCGAGTCGATGGCTCAAATGACCTGGGAGCTATTGAAAAAATCGGGCGGTGTATTCGCCAAAAATGGTGATTTTTCATTAAAATATTCCTGAAAAATAGAAATTCCACTAAAATCCAATAAAAACTGCTGTGTCTCATTCTACCAGTCTAACAAGACATGTCGGCATTGATTTTGAGTCGATGACTCTAATGACCTGGGAGCTATTGAAAAAATCGGGCGGTGTATTCGCCAAAAATGGTGATTTTTCATTAAAATATTCATGAAAAATAGAAATTCCACTAGAATCCAATAAAAACTGCTGTGTCTCATTCTACCAGTCTAACAAGACATTTGGCCATTGATTTCGAGTCGATGGCTCAAATGACCTGGGAGCTATTGAAAAAATCAGGCGGTGTATTCGCCAAAAATGGTGATTTTTCATTAAAATATTCCTGAAAAATAGAAATTCCACTAAAATCCAATAAAAACTGCTGTGTCTCATTCTACCAGTCTAACAAGACATTTCGGCATTGATTTCGAATCGATGGCTCAATTGACCTGGGAGCTATTGAAAAAATCGGGCGGTGTATTCGCCAAAAATGGTGATTTTTCATGAAAATATTCATGAAAAATAGAAATTCCACTAAAATCCAATAAAAACTGCTGTGTCTCATTCTACCAGTCTAACAACACATGTCGGCATTGATTTCGAGTCGATGGCTCAAATGACCTGGGAGCTATTGAAAAAATCGGGCGGTGTATTCGCCAAAAATGGTGATTTCTCATTAAAATATTCATGAAAAAAAGAAATTCCACTAAATTCCAATAATAACTGCTGTGTCTCATTCTACCAGTGTAACAAGACATGTCGGCATTGATTTCGAGTCGATGGCTCAAATGACCTGGGAGCTATTGAAAAAATCGGGCGGTGTATTCGCCAAAAATGGTGATTTTTCATGAAAATATTCATGAAAAATAGAAATTCCACTAAAATCCAATAAAAACTGCTGTGTCTCATTCTACCAGTCTAACAAGACATTTGGCCATTGATTTCGAGTCGATGGCTCAAATGACCTGGGAGCTATTGAAAAAATCAGGTTGTGTATTCGCCAAAAATGGTGATTTTTCATTAAAATATTCCTTAAAAATAGAAATTCCACTAGAATCCAATAAAAACTGCTGTGTCTCATTCTACCAGTATAACAAGACATTTCGGCATTGATTTCGAGTCGATGGCTCAAATGACCTGGGAGCTATTGAAAAAATCAGGCCGTGTATTCGCCAAAAATGGTGATTTTTCATTAAAATATTCATGAAAAATAGAAATTCCACTAAAATCCAATAAAAACTGCTGTGTCTCATTCTACCAGTCTAACAAGACATGTCGGCATTGATTTCGAGTCGATGGCTGAAATGACCTGGGAGCTATTGAAAAAATCGGGCGGTGTATTCGCCAAAAATGCTGATTTTTCATGAAAATATTCCTGAAAAATAGAAATTCCACTAAAATCCAATAAAAACTGCTGTGTCTCATTCTACCAGTGTAACAAGACATGTCGGCATTGATTTCGAGTCGATGGCTCAAATGACCTGGGAGCTATTGAAAAAATCGGGCGGTGTATTCGCCAAAAATGGTGATTTTTAATGAAAATATTCATGAAAAATAGAAATTCCACTAAAATCCAATAAAAACTGCTGTGTCTCATTCTACCAGTCTAACAACACATGTCGGCATTGATTTCGAGTCGATTGCTCAAATGACCTGGGAGCTATTGAAAAAATCGGGCGGTGTATTCGCCAAAAATGGTGATTTTTCATTAAAATATTCATGAAAAATAGAAATTCCACTAAAATCCAATAAAAACTGCTGTGTCTCATTCTACCAGTCTAACAAGACATGTCGGCATTGATTTCGAGTCGATGGCTCAAATGACCTGGGAGCTATTGAAAAAATCGGGCGGTGTATTCGCCAAAAATGGTGATTTTTCATTAAAATATTCCTGAAAAATAGAAATTCCACTAAAATCCAATAATAACTTCTGTGTCTCATTCTACCAGTCTAACAAGACATTTGGCCATTGATTTCGAGTCGATGGCTCAAATGACCTGGGAGCTATTGAAAAAATCAGGCGGTGTATTCGCCAAAAATGGTGATTTTTCATTAAAATATTCCTTTCAAATAGAAATTCCACTAGAATCCAATAAAAACTGCTATGTCTCATTCTACCAGTCTAACAAGACATTTCGGCATTGATTTCGAGTCGATGGCTCAAATGACCTGGGAGCTATTGAAAAAATCGGGCGGTGTATTTGCCAAAAACTGCTGTGTCTCATTCTACCAGTCTAACAAGACATTTCGGCATTGATTTCGAGTCGATGGCTCAAATGACCTGGGAGCTATTGAAAAAATCGGGCGGTGTATTCGCCAAAAATGGTGATTTTTCATTAAAATATTCCTGAAAAATAGAAATTCCACTAAAATCCAATAAAAACTGCTGTGTCTCATTCTACCAGTCTAACAAGACATGTCGGCATTGATTTCGAGTCGATGGCTCAAATGACCTGGGAGCTATTGAAAAAATTGGGCGGTGTATTCGCCAAAAATGGTGATTTTTCATTAAAATATTCATGAAAAATAGAAATTCCACTAAAATCCAATAAAAACTGCTGTGTCTCATTCTACCAGTCTAACAAGACATTTCGGCATTGATTTCGAGTCGATGGCTCAAATGACCAGGGAGCTATTGAAAAAATCAGGCGGTGTATTCACCAAAAATGGTGATTTTTCATTAAAATATTCCTTAAAAATAGAAATTCCACTAGAATCCAATAAAAACTGCTGTGTCTCATTCTACCAGTCTAACAAGACATTTCGGCATTGATTTCGAGTCGATGGTTCAAATGACCTGGGAGCTATTGAAAAAATCGGGCGGTGTATTCGCCAAAAATGGTGATTTTTCATGAAAATATTCATGAAAAATAGAAATTCCACTAAAATCCAATAAAAACTGCTGTGTCTCATTCTACCAGTCTAACAAGACATGTCGGCATTGATTTCGAGTCGATGGCTCAAATGACCTGGGAGCTATTGAAAAAATCGGGCGGTGTATTTGCCAAAAACTGCTGTGTCTCATTCTACCAGTCTAACAAGACATTTCGGCATTGATTTCGAATCGATGGCTCAAATGACCTGGGAGCTATTGAAAAAATTGGGCGGTGTATTCGCCAAAAATGGTGATTTTTCATTAAAATATTCATGAAAAATAGAAATTCCACTAAAATCCAATAAAAACTGCTGTGTCTCATTCTACCAGTCTAACAAGACATTTGGCCATTGATTTCGAGTCGATGGCTCAAATGACCTGGGAGCTATTGAAAAAATCGGGCGGTGTATTCGCCAAAAATGGTGATTTTTCATTAAAACATTCCTGAAAAATAGAAATTCCACTAAAATCCAATAAAAACTGCTGTGTCTCATTCTACCAGTCTAACAAGACATTTCGGCATTGATTTCGAATCGATGGCTCAAATGACCTGGGAGCTATTGAAAAAATCGGGCGGTGTATTCGCCAAAAATGGTGATTTTTCATGAAAATATTCATGAAAAACAGAAATTCCACTAAAATCCAATAAAAACTGCTGTGTCTCATTCTACCAGTCTAACAACACATGTCGGCATTGATTTCGAGTCGATTGCTCAAATGACCTGGGAGCTATTGAAAAAATCGGGCGGTGTATTCGCCAAAAATGGTGATTTTTCATTAAAATATTCCTGAAAAATAGAAATTCCACTAAAATCCAATAAAAACTGCTGTGTCTCATTCTACCAGTCTAACAACACATGTCGGCATTGATTTCGAGTCGATGGCTCAAATGACCTGGGAGCTATTGAAAAAATCGGGCGGTGTATTTGCCAAAAACTGCTGTGTCTCATTCTACCAGTCTAACAAGACATGTCGGCATTGATTTCGAGTTGATGGCTCAAATGACCTGGGAGCTATTGAAAAAATCGGGCGGTGTATTCGCCAAAAATGGTGATTTTTCATTAAAATATTCCTGAAAAATAGAAATTCCACTAAAATCCAATAAAAACTGCTGTGTCTCATTCTACCAGTCTAACAAGACATGTCGGCATTGATTTCGAGTCGATGGCTCAAATGACCTGGGAGCTATTGAAAAAATCGGGCGGTGTATTTGCCAAAAACTGCTGTGTCTCATTCTACCAGTCTAACAAGACATTTGGCCATTGATTTCGAGTCGATGGCTCAAATGACCTGGGAGCTATTGAAAAAATCAGGCGGTGTATTCGCCAAAAATGGTGATTTTTCATTAAAATATTCCTTAAAAATAGAAATTCCACTAGAATCCAATAAAAACTGCTGTGTCTCATTCTACCAGTCTAACAAGACATTTCGGCATTGATTTCGAGTCGATGGCTCAAATGACCAGGGAGCTATTGAAAAAATCAGGCGGTGTATTCGCCAAAAATGGTGATTTTTCATTAAAATATTCATGAAAAATAGAAATTCCACTAAAATCCAATAAAAACTGCTGTGTCTCATTCTACCAGTCTAACAAGACATGTCGGCATTGATTTCGAATCGATGGCTCAAATGACCTGGGAGCTATTGAAAAAATCGGGCGGTGTATTCGCCAAAAATGGTGATTTTTCATTAAAATATTCCTGAAAAATAGAAATTCCACTAAAATCCAATAAAAACTGCTGTGTCTCATTCTACCAGTCTAACAAGACATGTCGGCATTGATTTCGAGTCGATGGCTCAAATGACCTGGGAGCTATTGAAAAAATCGGGCGGTGTATTCGCCAAAAATGGTGATTTTTCATTAAAATATTCCTGAAAAATAGAAATTCCACTAAAATCCAATAAAAACTGCTATGTCTCATTCTACCAGTCTAACAAGACATTTCGGCATTGATTTCGAATCGATGGCTCAATTGACCTGGGAGCTATTGAAAAAATCGGGCGGTGTACTCGCCAAAAATGGTGATTTTTCTTGAAAATATTCATGAAAAATAGAAATTCCACTAAAATCCAATAAAAACTGCTGTGTCTCATTCTACCAGTCTAACAAGACATGTCGGCATTGATTTCGAATCGATGGCTCAAATGACCTGGGAGCTATTGAAAAAATCGGGCGGTGTATTCGCCAAAAATGGTGATTTTTCATTAAAATATTCCTGAAAAATAGAAATTCCACTAAAATCCAATAATAACTGCTGTGTCTCATTCTACCAGTCTAACAAGACATTTGGGCATTGATTTCGAGTCGATGGCTCAAATGACCTGGGAGCTATTGAAAAAATCAGGCGGTGTATTCGCCAAAAATGGTGATTTTTCATTAAAATATTCCTGAAAAATAGAAATTCCACTAAAATCCAATAAAAACTGCTGTGTCTCATTCTACCAGTCTAACAAGACATTTCGGCATTGATTTCGAATCGATGGCTCAAATGACCTGGGAGCTATTGAAAAAATCGGGCGGTGTATTCGCCAAAAATGGTGATTTTTCATGAAAATATTCATGAAAAACAGAAATTCCACTAAAATCCAATAAAAACTGCTGTGTCTCATTCTACCAGTCTAACAACACATGTCGGCATTGATTTCGAGTCGATTGCTCAAATGACCTGGGAGCTATTGAAAAAATCGGGCGGTGTATTCGCCAAAAATGGTGATTTTTCATTAAAATATTCCTGAAAAATAGAAATTCCACTAAAATCCAATAAAAACTGCTGTGTCTCATTCTACCAGTCTAACAACACATGTCGGCATTGATTTCGAGTCAATGGCTCAAATGACCTGGGAGCTATTGAAAAAATCGGGCGGTGTATTTGCCAAAAACTGCTGTGTCTCATTCTACCAGTCTAACAAGACATGTCGGCATTGATTTCGAGTTGATGGCTCAAATGACCTAGGAGCTATTGAAAAAATCGGGCGGTGTATTCGCCAAAAATGGTGATTTTTCATTAAAATATTCCTGAAAAATAGAAATTCCACTAAAATCCAATAAAAACTGCTGTGTCTCATTCTACCAGTCTAACAAGACATTTGGGCATTGATTTCGAGTCGATGGCTCAATTGACCTGGGAGCTATTGAAAAAATTGGGCGGTGTATTCGCCAAAAATGGTGATTTTTCATGAAAATATTCATGAAAAATAGAAATTCCACTAAAATCCAATAAAAACTGCTGTGTCTCATTCTACCAGTCTAACAAGACATTTGGGCATTGATTTCGAATCGATGGCTCAATTGACCTGGGTGCTATTGAAAAAATCGGGCGGTGTATTCGCCAAAAATGGTGATTTTTCATGAAAATAATCATGAAAAATAGAAATTCCACTAAAATCCAATAAAAACTGCTGTGTCTCATTCTACCAGTATAACAAGACATGTCGGCATTGATTTCGAGTCGATGGCTCAAATGACCTGGGAGCTATTGAAAAAATCCGGCGGTGTATTCGCCAAAAATGGTGATTTTTCATGAAAATATTCATGAAAAATAGAAATTCCACTAAAATCCAATAAAAACTGCTGTGTCTCATTCTACCAGTCTAACAAGACATGTCGGCATTGATTTCGAGTCGATGGCTCAAATGACCTGGGAGCTATTGAAAAAATTGGGCGGTGTATTTGCCAAAAATGGTGATTTTTCATTAAAATATTCATGAAAAATAGAAATTCCACTAAAATCCAATAAAAACTGCTGTGTCTCATTCTACCAGTCTAACAACACATGTCGGCATTGATTTCGAGTCGATGGCTCAAATGACCTGGGAGCTATTGAAAAAATCGGGCGGTGTATTTGCCAAAAATGGTGATTTTTTGAAAAAATATTCATGAAAAATAGAAATTCCACTTAAATCCAATAAAAACTGCTGTGTCTCATTCTACCAGTCTAACAAGATATTTCGGCATTGATTTCGAGTCGATGGCTCAATTGACCTGGGAGCTATTGAAAAAATCGGGCGGTGTATTCGCCAAAAATGGTGATTTTTCATGAAAATATTCATGAAAAATAGAAATTCCACTAAAATCCAATAAAAACTGCTGTGTCTCATTCTACCAGTATAACAAGACATGTCGGCATTGATTTCGAGTCGATGGCTCAAATGACCTGGGAGCTATTGAAAAAATCGGGCGGTGTATTCGCCAAAAATGGTGATTTTTCATTAAAATATTCCTGAAAAATAGAAATTCCACTAAAATCCAATAATAACTGCTGTGTCTCATTCTACCAGTCTAACAAGACATTTGGGCATTGATTTCGAATCGATGGCTCAATTGACCTGGGTGCTATTGAAAAAATTGGGCGGTGTATTCGCCAAAAATGGTGATTTTTCATGAAAATAATCATGAAAAATAGAAATTCCACTAAAATCCAATAAAAACTGCTGTGTCTCATTCTACCAGTATAACAAGACATGTCGGCATTGATTTCGAGTCGATGGCTCAAATGACCTGGGAGCTATTGAAAAAATCGGGCGGTGTATTCGCCAAAAATGGTGATTTTTTGAATAAAATATTCATGAAAAATAGAAATTCCACTAAAATCCAATAAAAACTGCTGTGTCTCATTCTACCAGTCTAACAAGACATTTGGCCATTGATTTCGAGTCGATGGCTCAAATGACCTGGGAGCTATTGAAAAAATCGGGCGGTGTATTCGCCAAAAATGGTGATTTTTTGAAAAAATATTCATGAAAAATAGAAATTCCACTAAAATCCAATAAACACTGCTGTGTCTCATTCTACCAGTATAACAAGACATGTCGGCATTGATTTCGAGTCGATGGCTCAAATGACCTGGGAGCTATTGAAAAAATCGGGCGGTGTATTCGCCAAAAATGGTGATTTTTCATTAAAATATTCCTGAAAAATAGAAATTCCACTAAAATCCAATAATAACTGCTGTGTCTCATTCTACCAGTATAACAACACATGTCGGCATTGATTTCGAGTCGATGGCTCAATTGACCTGGGAGCTATTGAAAAAATCGAGCGGTGTATTCGCCAAAAATGGTGATTTTTCATGAAAAATAGAAATTCCACTAAAATCCAATAAAAACTGCTGTGTCTCATTCTACCAGTCTAACAAGACATTTGGCCATTGATTTCGAGTCGATGGCTCAAATGACCTGGGAGCTATTGAAAAAATCGGGCGGTGTATTCGCCAAAAATGGTGATTTTTTGAAAAAATATTCATGAAAAATAGAAATTCCACTAAAATCCAATAAACACTGCTGTGTCTCATTCTACCAGTATAACAAGACATGTCGGCATTGATTTCGAGTCGATGGCTCAAATGACCTGGGAGCTATTGAAAAAATCGGGCGGTGTATTCGCCAAAAATGGTGATTTTTCATTAAAATATTCCTGAAAAATAGAAATTCCACTAAAATCCAATAATAACTGCTGTGTCTCATTCTACCAGTCTAACAAGACATTTGGGCATTGATTTCGAATCGATGGCTCAAATGACCTGGGAGCTATTGAAAAAATCGGGCGGTGTATTCGCCAAAAATGGTGATTTTTCATTAAAATATTCCTGAAAAATAGAAATTCCACTAAAATCCAATAAAAACTGCTGTGTCTCATTCTACCAGTATAACAAGACATGTCGGCATTGATTTCGAGTCGATGGCTCAAATGACCTGGGAGCTATTGAAAAAATTGGGCGGTGTATTTGCCAAAAATGGTGATTTTTCATTAAAATATTCATGAAAAATAGAAATTCCACTAAAATCCAATAAAAACTGCTGTGTCTCATTCTACCAGTCTAACAACACATGTCGGCATTGATTTCGAGTCGATGGCTCAAATGACCTGGGAGCTATTGAAAAAATCGGGCGGTGTATTCGCCAAAAATGGTGATTTTTCATTAAAATATTCCTGAAAAATAGAAATTCCACTAAAATCCAATAAACACTGCTGTGTCTCATTCTACCAGTATAACAACACATGTCGGCATTGATTTCGAGTCGATGGCTCAATTGACCTGGGAGCTATTGAAAAAATCGAGCGGTGTATTCGCCAAAAATGGTGATTTTTCATGAAAAATAGAAATTCCACTAAAATCCAATAAAAACTGCTGTGTCTCATTCTACCAGTCTAACAAGACATTTGGCCATTGATTTCGAGTCGATGGCTCAAATGACCTGGGAGCTATTGAAAAAATCGGGCGGTGTATTCGCCAAAAATGGTGATTTTTTGAAAAAATATTCATGAAAAATAGAAATTCCACTAAAATCCAATAAACACTGCTGTGTCTCATTCTACCAGTATAACAAGACATGTCGGCATTGATTTCGAGTCGATGGCTCAAATGACCTGGGAGCTATTGAAAAAATCGGGCGGTGTATTCGCCAAAAATGGTGATTTTTCATTAAAATATTCCTGAAAAATAGAAATTCCACTAAAATCCAATAATAACTGCTGTGTCTCATTCTACCAGTCTAACAAGACATTTGGGCATTGATTTCGAATCGATGGCTCAAATGACCTGGGAGCTATTGAAAAAATCGGGCGGTGTATTCGCCAAAAATGGTGATTTTTCATTAAAATATTCCTGAAAAATAGAAATTCCACTAAAATCCAATAAAAACTGCTGTGTCTCATTCTACCAGTATAACAAGACATGTCGGCATTGATTTCGAGTCGATGGCTCAAATGACCTGGGAGCTATTGAAAAAATTGGGCGGTGTATTTGCCAAAAATGGTGATTTTTCATTAAAATATTCATGAAAAATAGAAATTCCACTAAAATCCAATAAAAACTGCTGTGTCTCATTCTACCAGTCTAACAACACATGTCGGCATTGATTTCGAGTCGATGGCTCAAATGACCTGGGAGCTATTGAAAAAATTGGGCGGTGTATTTGCCAAAAATGGTGATTTTTCATTAAAATATTCATGAAAAATAGAAATTCCACTAAAATCCAATAAAAACTGCTGTGTCTCATTCTACCAGTCTAACAACACATGTCGGCATTGATTTCGAGTCGATGGCTCAAATGACCTGGGAGCTATTGAAAAAATCGGGCGGTGTATTTGCCAAAAATGGTGATTTTTTGAAAAAATATTCATGAAAAATAGAAATTCCACTAAAATCCAATAAAAACTGCTGTGTCTCATTCTACCAGTCTAACAAGATATTTCGGCATTGATTTCGAGTCGATGGCTCAATTGACCTGGGAGCTATTGAAAAAATCGGGCGGTGTATTCGCCAAAAATGGTGATTTTTCATGAAAATATTCATGAAAAATAGAAATTCCACTAAAATCCAATAAAAACTGCTGTGTCTCATTCTACCAGTATAACAAGACATGTCGGCATTGATTTCGAGTCGATGGCTCAAATGACCTGGGAGCTATTGAAAAAATCGGGCGGTGTATTCGCCAAAAATGGTGATTTTTCATTAAAATATTCCTGAAAAATAGAAATTCCACTAAAATCCAATAATAACTGCTGTGTCTCATTCTACCAGTCTAACAAGACATTTGGGCATTGATTTCGAATCGATGGCTCAAATGACCTGGGAGCTATTGAAAAAATCGGGCGGTGTATTCGCCAAAAATGGTGATTTTTCATTAAAATATTCCTGAAAAATAGAAATTCCACTAAAATCCAATAATAACTGCTGTGTCTCATTCTACCAGTCTAACAAGACATTTGGGCATTGATTTCGAATCGATGGCTCAATTGACCTGGGTGCTATTGAAAAAATTGGGCGGTGTATTCGCCAAAAATGGTGATTTTTCATGAAAATAATCATGAAAAATAGAAATTCCACTAAAATCCAATAAAAACTGCTGTGTCTCATTCTACCAGTATAACAAGACATGTCGGCATTGATTTCGAGTCGATGGCTCAAATGACCTGGGAGCTATTGAAAAAATCCGGCGGTGTATTCGCCAAAAATGGTGATTTTTTGAATAAAATATTCATGAAAAATAGAAATTCCACTAAAATCCAATAAAAACTGCTGTGTCTCGTTCTACCAGTCTAACAAGACATTTGGCCATTGATTTCGAGTCGATGGCTCAAATGACCTGGGAGCTATTGAAAAAATCGGGCGGTGTATTCGCCAAAAATGGTGATTTTTGGAAAAAATATTCATGAAAAATAGAAATTCCACTAAAATCCAATAAACACTGCTGTGTCTCATTCTACCAGTATAACAACACATGTCGGCATTGATTTCGAGTCGATGGCTCAATTGACCTGGGAGCTATTGAAAAAATCGGGCGGTGTATTTGCCAAAAATGGTGTTTTTTCATTAAAATATTCATGAAAAATAGAAATTCCACTAAAATCCAATAAAAACTGCTGTGTCTCATTCTACCAGTATAACAAGACATGTCGGCATTGATTTCGAGTCGATGGCTCAAATGACCTGGGAGCTATTGAAAAAATCGGGCGGTGTATTCGCCAAAAATGGTGATTTTTTGAATAAAATATTCATGAAAAATAGAAATTCCACTAAAATCCAATAAAAACTGCTGTGTCTCTTTCTACCAGTCTAACAAGACATTTGGCCATTGATTTCGAGTCGATGGCTCAAATGACCTGGGAGCTATTGAAAAAATCGGGCGGTGTATTCGCCAAAAATGGTGATTTTTGGAAAAAATATTCATGAAAAATAGAAATTCCACTAAAATCCAATAAACACTGCTGTGTCTCATTCTACCAGTATAACAACACATGTCGGCATTGATTTCGAGTCGATGGCTCAATTGACCTGGGAGCTATTGAAAAAATCGAGCGGTGTATTCGCCAAAAATGGTGATTTTTCATGAAAAATAGAAATTCCACTAAAATCCAATAAAAACTGCTGTGTCTCATTCTACCAGTCTAACAAGACATGTCGGCATTGATTTCGAGTCGATGGCTCAAATGACCTGGGAGCTATTGAAAAAATCGGGCGGTGTATTCGCCAAAAATGGTGATTTTTTGAATAAAATATTCATGAAAAATAGAAATTCCACTAAAATCCAATAAAAACTGCTGTGTCTCATTCTACCAGTCTAACAAGACATTTGGCCATTGATTTCGAGTCGATGGCTCAAATGACCTGGGAGCTATTGAAAAAATCGGGCGGTGTATTCGCCAAAAATGGTGATTTTTTGAAAAAATATTCATGAAAAATAGAAATTCCACTAAAATCCAATAAACACTGCTGTGTCTCATTCTACCAGTATAACAAGACATGTCGGCATTGATTTCGAGTCGATGGCTCAAATGACCTGGGAGCTATTGAAAAAATCGGGCGGTGTATTCGCCAAAAATGGTGATTTTTCATTAAAATATTCCTGAAAAATAGAAATTCCACTAAAATCCAATAATAACTGCTGTGTCTCATTCTACCAGTCTAACAAGACATTTGGGCATTGATTTCGAATCGATGGCTCAAATGACCTGGGAGCTATTGAAAAAATCGGGCGGTGTATTCGCCAAAAATGGTGATTTTTCATTAAAATATTCCTGAAAAATAGAAATTCCACTAAAATCCAATAATAACTGCTGTGTCTCATTCTACCAGTCTAACAAGACATTTGGGCATTGATTTCGAATCGATGGCTCAATTGACCTGGGTGCTATTGAAAAAATTGGGCGGTGTATTCGCCAAAAATGGTGATTTTTCATGAAAATAATCATGAAAAATAGAAATTCCACTAAAATCCAATAAAAACTGCTGTGTCTCATTCTACCAGTATAACAAGACATGTCGGCATTGATTTCGAGTCGATGGCTCAAATGACCTGGGAGCTATTGAAAAAATCCGGCGGTGTATTCGCCAAAAATGGTGATTTTTCATGAAAATATTCATGAAAAATAGAAATTCCACTAAAATCCAATAAAAACTGCTGTGTCTCATTCTACCAGTATAACAAGACATGTCGGCATTGATTTCGAGTCGATGGCTCAAATGACCTGGGAGCTATTGAAAAAATTGGGCGGTGTATTTGCCAAAAATGGTGATTTTTCATTAAAATATTCATGAAAAATAGAAATTCCACTAAAATCCAATAAAAACTGCTGTGTCTCATTCTACCAGTCTAACAACACATGTCGGCATTGATTTCGAGTCGATGGCTCAAATGACCTGGGAGCTATTGAAAAAATCGGGCGGTGTATTCGCCAAAAATGGTGATTTTTTGAATAAAATATTCCTGAAAAATAGAAATTCCACTAAAATCCAATAAAAACTGCTGTGTCTCATTCTACCAGTCTAACAAGACATTTGGCCATTGATTTCGAGTCGATGGCTCAAATGACCTGCGAGCTATTGAAAAAATCGGGCGGTGTATTCGCCAAAAATGGTGATTTTTGGAAAAAATATTCATGAAAAATAGAAATTCCACTAAAATCCAATAAACACTGCTGTGTCTCATTCTACCAGTATAACAACACATGTCGGCATTGATTTCGAGTCGATGGCTCAATTGACCTGGGAGCTATTGAAAAAATCGGGCGGTGTATTCGCCAAAAATGGTGATTTTTCATGAAAAATAGAAATTCCACTAAAATCCAATAAAAACTGCTGTGTCTCATTCTACCAGTCTAACAAGACATGTCGGCATTGATTTCGAGTCGATGGCTCAAATGACCTGGGAGCTATTGAAAAAATCGGGCGGTGTATTCGCCAAAAATGGTGATTTTTTGAATAAAATATTCATGAAAAATAGAAATTCCACTAAAATCCAATAAAAACTGCTGTGTCTCATTCTACCAGTCTAACAAGACATTTGGCCATTGATTTCGAGTCGATGGCTCAAATGACCTGGGAGCTATTGAAAAAATCGGGCGGTGTATTCGCCAAAAATGGTGATTTTTTGAAAAAATATTCATGAAAAATAGAAATTCCACTAAAATCCAATAAACACTGCTGTGTCTCATTCTACCAGTATAACAACACATGTCGGCATTGATTTCGAATCGATGGCTCAAATGACCTGGGAGCTATTGAAAAAATCCGGCGGTGTATTCGCCAAAAATGGTGATTTTTCATTAAAATATTCATGAAAAATAGAAATTCCACTAAAATCCAATAAAAACTGCTGTGTCTCATTCTACCAGTCTAACAAGACATTTCGGCATTGATTTCGAATCGATGGCTCAAATGACCTGGGAGCTATTGAAAAAATCGGGCGGTGTATTTTACAATTTTACAAATCCCAGGTCTGCAACGATTTGTCAGACATAATGTAGGTGCAAAATACAAACAAAACTCTTTAACAATGTAACGTATTGAAAAGTTGTATCTTCCAGCAAGCATGTATGCAATGCTGGGCAGAGTGGCTAAGACAGAGATAACATTCGCACACCAGTCTAGTTAGCGCACAGCAAGTTTTGAGGTTCACAATAATAAGATAAGGATACACTCATTGCTGAAGGCCTCCTCTTGCAGCTTCTCGTGTCTCCTCCTCCACTCCTTTAAAGGTTACAGTGGAAACAAGGAGAAGACGGATGGAGCGGACAAAGCGAGAGCATTCGAACATCGTCCTATCTATGAAAACTGAATATTGTGTTGGACCCAAAAGCGGACAACCAGACTGGAGGAGAGTTTAAAGGACTCTATTGTGTACTCAAAAGTGCACAGAAGTAGCAGTGGCAGGCTCCGGCAGAGGAGAGGGGGGGTCTCTCAGTGAACAGGTAGAGTGATCCAGGGCTGGTTAGACTGGTGGCAGAGGTGCGTGAGGCTGGGAGGCAGGTGGCAGCTGCTGGTGATCAAGGCTCAGGTCAACACTGGAAACAACCAGGAGAAGACTGGGTTAGAGCTCGAGCCGAGGGGGGGGGGGGTTGATGGCAATCTATAGGCCTGAATGTTACGGTTTGGTATCCTTCAAGGTGACAGTGTTTTAAAGTATGTTATTTCTGATCAGTGTGGGGTGTATTGCTGAGCAGTAGTTTTGTTACTGCTCATGAAGTGAACCACTTGGTGTGCATCCTTATTTTTGGCACTTTTATTATATTTATAAATGATATTTATAAATGCTGTTCTTCAAACTGTCACTGTCCAACACTTATTTTGCCTTTTTTTTCTAATAATGTTTGTATTAACACTATGACAGCTAGGAATATCACAGTCACAGCGGCCAATTATACCCTCCGCATCTGCACAGACATTAGGGTCTGTGAGACATACATTTCACTAGCTGCTCGTGTCCACGAGTGTCTTCGGACTGTACATGCCTACAAGCATGCTTTAGGGTTCCAACAAACAAGAACTAACATAATTTATTCAGTTTATTGTCAGTTGCCACCCACGTAGTCTAATTCTAAACTAATGTTGTCATAACAGGATTTGCTGGCAGTTGTGTTTTTAAGAGACAGCAAACAGGCTTAACTCAGTTGACTATTTTTTCCATCAATAGTGCTGAATGCAACATGCTTCAACACACCAGTTTACACTTATCTTACTGATGGTAACTGAGCGTGCATTGTGCTGCATTCCATTTACTATGGTTGTCAGAGCTGGGAATGATGTCACATCTGAGCTGACCATGTTCAAGTTCCACAAGTCAGGAAACCAAGATGGACACCTCCAGGAAAACCTTTGTCGTGCTTGCAAACACTGTTTCATATTTCCATGGATAGAAGTTGGACAATACTGTGTGTATGACTGATTTAGTGGGACACAATTAGAGCTGAAACAATTAATCAATTAATCAATTGAACAATTGAATCAGTCACTAAATATTTTGGCAATTGATTAATCAGTTTCAATATATATATATATTTTTAAAAGTCAAATTCCTTTGATTCCAGCTTTTAAGATATTAATCATGTTTTGTTCCTTTACTCCTCAATGACAGTAAACAGAATATCATTAAGGTTGCGGACAAATCAAGCCATTTGAGGATGTCATCTTTTCATCTTGTGCTTCGGAAAAACACTGATCGACTTTTCATGCATTTTATAGACCAAACAACTAATCGATTAACCAATGAAAACTGAAAGATTAATTGACAATGAAATAGTCATTGCAGCCTAAGACACAAAGAGACAAAAGTACAGCATATTCTACAGCTTTCACTTACTGCTGATGCGCTGAGCAGCCATCTTGGATCTTAAGGTTGGGATTGGTGAGGTTCTTCCCACTTCCAGAGTTGGAAATCCAACTTCAGGGGCGTGCCAGATGAAATTTTTAACGGGGAACTTGGATATTCCACCACAGCAGCAGCTGTCTCCTCACGTTGTTTGTATTATTTCCACTTTATTTCTAGCCACAGGTCATCTCTCGTCTCCCTTTACTGTATTGTCTTTTCTTTTTTGCCGATTTATAAATAAAGTGTGTCCATAGATCTATTCCTTTTTGCCATTATGTTGTTGTCACTAACTAGTTAGCTATCTGTTTCGGACAGCATCACCTGGTATTCTGGGAATCTGTATACGTCGGTCAATGACAGGATCACATTGTTTATATGACATATAAGATAGATTACACGCACAATTGTAGGAAAAAAATCATCTTTTTTAAAAAAAAATGTCCGATAGCCCAAGACTAACATTTTAGTCAAGTCCACATGTCAACAAAAACAAAACATACTTTACGCCACAGCTTTTAGCTTAATTTTAAGCTCAAAAAAGATTGGAAATTTTTCAGCGAAACAGGAGAGGGAACGACCACAGAAGCAATTTTGAGTATTTTGGCAGGGGTTCATATGTCTGTCTGATCATGGACAGAATTGTGTCAGCACGGTAGCATCACAACCATGTAAGAAACTTAACGTAGATGAGATCAAAATGAAAGAGGGGTTCATAAAGGGGTGAGGTCTGACCCATGAGTACAGAGTACTCATGTATAATGTTGTTATCATTACTGAGCAGTCAAAAGTGATAACCATAGCGCACCAACTGTACATGTATGGAACATGAATTCAGAACAAACCTGACAAATGTACACTGTTATAAAGGTCTAAAACACTGGATATATGAACATGGATGTCCTTTCAGACATGAGCTGATGGCCAAAGTATGTTCTTTCTTATCATACAAGTGCAGAGCATGTAGACATGTCAGCTAATGGTTTCTTTTTAATGGAACAGGGAAGATTGTCATTTATTTTTTATTTTGTAGGCTTTAGATGACTCTTCAGGCCTTGCCTGCGTCTGTGGTGTCTTGTTAGTTTGTTTTGCTCGAGCTGATTTCTAAAAAAAACAATAGAAAATTGATCACACACAAAAACAGGAGACATTGATGACATGAAGCATTTCATCATTCAGCTTTTGTTCTATTTTTTTTTTCTTCTTCGAGGTTATAGCTCGGTGCATCAAGACCCTTAAATTCATCTCCTCGTATTGCTTTTTAAAGGTTATGACTGACTGTGACTGGCTGAATGGTTTCACCGTTCTTAGTGAGAAGATGCTGTCATTTAATGTTGTGTCTGCTTTCTTCTGTAAAAACACCAATCCCTTTTACTCTGAGACAGGGGGGGAGTGCTTGAGCGTAAGAAAAAGACAGACAGAGACTCAAACTAAGGTGAGTTGGGTGCACTTCCACCGGTGACTAAACAGACAATGTGAAGCAGCAAACAAACATGCTGTGAAGAATCCACATCCGTGGCATTATTTGAAAGGACAGCAGAACAAAACCAAACCATGTGAAAGGAAACAGCCTGTAACACGGTGAAACATGCTGATATAAGGGTTGTGAGGGAATCAAAGCGCTGTTTTCAGACCTTTTGTGAATATGAAGCTTATTGCTGACGGATTGTCACACCTTCACTTTGACCATTTCCCCTGGCAGGATTTCTAAATTACCCCCTGGACATCCTGCAGTCTTCAAAGCTTTTCAAAGAGCTTTTAGTTTGGCATTTGATTCCCTGCTCTTCCTTTCTTTAGACGTATCTGTGTTTCTTTTCTCTCTCTTTTCTTCTCTTTCATGCAAAGCACCTTGGCTGCTGAAAGGGACTGTTGGAGGAACCCACAGTTATTCAATGGGGAGAGGAGAGGAGAGGAGAGGAGAGGAGAGGAGAGGAGAGGAGAGGAGAGGAGAGGAGAGGAGAGGAGAGGAGAGGAGAGGAGAGGAGAGGAGGTAAAGGAAAAATGGACACAAATCATCTGAAAGTAGACAAGGGGGGAAGAGAGGACACACTGGGACAGGAGAAGATTAAAAAAAAGGAGAGGAAAATAAAGGAAAAAAGGAGAGGAGTTAAAAGGGGAGAAGAGAGAAGAGGAGACAAGGAGACAAGTGGAAAGGACAGAGGAGAAAGGAGGAGAGAAAAGAGGAGAGGAGCAGAGAAGATGAGGTAATGATGGGAGGAACAGAAGAGGAGGGAAGAGCAAACAAGGACATGGAAGGGGAGGAGACGAGGAGACCACTGAAAAGAAGAAGATTTAGATGAAGAGAGGAAACAAGGGGTGGAAATGAAAGGGGAGAGGAGACAGGGTGGGAGATAAAAGGGGAACGAAGAGGAGAGGAGCAAAAGTAATAAGAAGTGAGAGGAGGATAGGAGACAAGGAAAAAAGAAAAGAATAGCACGGAATGGGAGAGGAAAAGAGAGGGAGCGCACATGAAAGGAGAGCAGAGTTGATAAAAGCAGAAAAGAGGAGAAAAAAGAAAGCAATTGGAGAGGAGAGGAGAGGAGAGGAGAGGAGAGGAGAGGAGAGGAGAGGAGAGGAGAGGAGAGGAGAGGAGAGGAGAGGAGGAGGATGAGAAGCCAGTCGTTCTTTACCCGGGGAGGGGGGTTTGCTCTTCCCTCTCTCCAACTGAGCCTCCTTTCTCAAGGTCAATCACCCACACATACACACACATGTACATGAACACACACACAGGCAGGTTGGCAGACGTGGTGCGCACACACACACACACACACACACACACACATTTAGTTGAGCTCAAGTAGAAAAGACGCCTTCTGCCTGCTTTTCTCTCTCTGACTCTCTGTACAAACCAGCCAAGTCTCAGTCAACCATCTGGAGATAAAAACACCATTCTTCCCACACACACACACACACACACACACACACACACACACACACACACAGTGTGTGTGTGTTTATGATAATAGACCAAATGCCTCTATTGATTCTTTCTCTTTCTGTGTCTGTCTGTGTCTCTCTCACTCTCTCTCTCTCTCTCTCTCTCTCTCTCTCTCTCTGTGTGTGTGTGTGTGTGTGTGTGTGTGTGTGTGCACTTCCCTCTCCCATTTTAAAATATTCCCCTACACTCCTCTTTTGGTCAAAAATGTACCACTTCTCCATCTTAATAAGTCATTCACTATGATTGAGCTCTAGAAATACATTTTCTCACGATTTCTGTATTTCTACATCTACTATGACGATCAAAGATTAAAATGTTTGTAGCTGCTGAACCAAAGGTAACGTTTCACAGTTTCTTATGAAGGTGTCATCAACACTCAGGTGTTGGTGAAAATGAGCAGCGGGGGATTAAGTTAAATGAAAATTGATTAACCTTGTCTGCACAAAACACAAAACTGAAACACAGAGGTACTGCTTATGAAAAATGTCAGTCATGAGCATGTTGTGGAATATTAGGCTGGCAGATTTGAATCTGGACAACAGCAGCCATAGAAATAATTTGGGACTGCACCATCAATATCGGCAGGAAAACGCATCTCATTTATACCATGTGTTAACATGTGATGTGTATCAGGAGATTTTATGTACTGTTACATTATTATTGATTACATTATCATAATAAATGTGGACAATGAGAAATGTATGTTAATGCTCATCCTAAAGCAGCACTTGGTAAAGTTTTGTGTTGCTCCACCTTCAATTTAATTTTTGAACATGTTCCTGTACTGTTGGCTGTGTGTTGTATCCCCATTTCTACCAGATCCTGAGAAATCGTTTGCTACGGCGTTTGTTTTCAGCACCCTCTGAACGGCCTCTTCTTCTCCAATGCTAGAAACAGCTTGGACATCTTCATCTTCTTTTGAGAGACAGAAGAAAAAACAGAAGCACTGGTTGTTTCAGTTGCCCATAAATGACTTAAATGACAAAGCCCACTATAACAACAGGAGGAATTGTGACTCATGCCCTTCAGGGGCAAAGGAGGAAGTGTGATGTTGCTAGAGCCACATAGTCTACTGATGGAGGTGGCTGAGTGGGTCAGTCAAATATTGGGTTTTCACATGGGAGACCACTTTTCACCTGCTGGTTCCTACCAACAGTCAAGGTTGGTTACTTTTAACACAATTGTTCCCTGACCTCAACAGTGGTTATTATCGTAACCATGACTACGGAGGTCCCATGGCCACAGCGAAGTCTTAAACCTAACCAAACCTTAATAATAGCAGTGAATCAGAAAACTGTATGTACTTGCTTTTAGCACACCTCACAACACAAACTCATCCAGAGAACAGTAGCAACAAATATGGAAACTGTGACAATGGCTACACATTACTCTATGTTCAGGTCCTGCAGTTACTACTGTCAGATGTTGGTCCACCACAAACACCCAGAGCAGCTTCAGTGCTCCTTGTCATAGATTCTTTAAATCTCTGAACTTTGCTGGAGGGATGAACACCCTCCAACAGATATGGTGTTTTGTTGTTAGTGATGAAGACTGCAGTCTAAGGTGTTTAGATGGTGAAGACCATGATTCAGATATGTTTTAACCATTGTGTGACCTGCATGGAAATCTCTGTATTCCTTTGATTTTGATGTTTTTCCCGTTTGTATATTTTTATATGCAGGTTTCTCCAGCTTTGTACTACTGCAGTATTCTTTAAATTTCTATTAATTAAGATTTTATTGCAAATTAGAAAATGGCACTCAAGCAGTGACATATAAGATGTTGAACTATTGTGGGTTTTTTTTACATACATGAATGTTGACTAACAGACGACTGTCCTGCATAACCAGAAAACAACTAAAAACCAGCCGTGTTTAAATCTCTAATGGGACATGGGATGAGCCCATCCACCCTCCTCCCCTCCTGTGTTTTTTTTTTTTTTTGCTTTTTAAACTGGCTGCAAATTCACTGCTGTTCATTACCCAGGCAGGGTCAATTCCCCAAACAATGTGTTTGGTGTCACAATAAAAAGGGTGTTTTTTATGGTGTGTAGCAGTAAAATGCTATTAAACAGATAAAACACTGGCAACGAGCATCAGGAGTATTATAAAAGGAATTGCCTTGATAAACTCCACATATCTGCGTGATGACACACCAGCAGCTCTCTTGTCTCTGTCGCTGGGGAGGAGGAGGGGAGGCAGAGACCGAGGAGCACATGGTCGGAGAGTTTACACAGCTCTACAGCGCCTCCATCTGGAGAGGTTTAAAAATAAATAAATAATTTTTAAAAAAGGCTGCTTTTATGTCCTTTTCTGTCGAGGTCTGGCTCCATGTAATAAAAAAGTAAAATGACAAGGGGACAAGAGGGACAGAAAAATGTACTTAAATTCAAATGAACTTTTGACCTTTTTGTGTTTTTGTTGTATTTTCCGTAGAGCTTTAAGCTTTTCTACATCACAGTAATTTGTCACATCTGTAAAGGGTGTTGTATGCAACCTGACAGAAAATTAACTGTTTGAGTATATTTCTACATACATTTTTAAAGACATGTAATGCTGTCACTAGTATAACCTGTATTTTTCAGGATTCTCAGGGGTTTGGTGGAGAATCATGGAGGCCAATTGTAAAGATTAAATTAAATATCCCATCCTGAGTAAAGTTGATGCTCAGACTTCTAACCCATGATTAGGTAGAATAAAACTGGCTTGAGTTCCATGTTGGAGGTGATAATTTGGTTAAATAAAGCTCTGTCTCCTGAATATCACAATGATGCACCAGGTAAATCTGCAAGTCCTTGCCAGTACATTTTTTTTAATATATTTATTTTAGGTCCTATCAATGTTAAACATTGTCAGGTGCGTTTGTATGTTTCTAAGGTAAGGTGTGTATTCCAGTGTACCTGCAGAGCTACTGTGCATTAAAATGGTTTCATGCTTCCCTCTGGTGGTTACAGTTAGAAGGACTTTGATAGACCCTATTCAAAGCAGGGACTTGGCTTGTCACACCATGAAAAAAACCCTTTATTTACGCCTCGAACATCAATGAGGTTTCCATCATTTACAATGATGTTGAGATACGCAAAAATATGCAGCTTTAAAGGGGCAAGATGCACCAATTTCAGTTGAAAACGTTCAAAAATGAACCAAAATTAACAACAGAATGTTGACATGATGTCTGTGTATCGTTTTGCAGAAATTTCTATTTAAGTTAGCGAGCTAACCGTGGTGTTCCTGCATGTCCTGGTACCTGGCAATGTAAACACCAACACTTCGAGCAGTTCCTGAGCTCCCAATCCGAACAGCTAGCTGCACGGCTAACTAAGCTAAAAGCTACAGTTACCAACAGTTAGTAGTTACCCCACTAATATGCTGCCCCTATTTGTTTTGAGTATGAATTTGACTGGTGGCCAATTCCTTCATATTGTGCCTTTAAAATATTTGAAAAGAACAATACCTTATTGAAAACTATTCCACACTGAGGTGAAGTGTATGAGATCATCATATTGAACTGTCCAGGGGAAGTGAAAGTGTCCATCTTGAAGATGTTTTGTAGATATTTCCATGTGCTCGGTACACAAAAGGGCAGATTTTCCAAGTTCAAAATAAAACTGCAGGACTTGAAGCTGCTCGACTTAGTAGAGCAAGTTTAATAGGGTCCTTGGGTCCAGCACATATGTTATACAGGGTGGTGAATGTCTAATTAGGATTTATACATGAAAAAAAAATCGTTTTGTTATCCAGAGTACAATGGTGAGTGTCAGAGTGGTAAACTGAGTCTAAAGTTTGAAGGTGGAACCAGCAGCATGTCTGTAGATTATATCCCCACAATCTAGGATTGATAGAAGGACTGTCTCTACTATACTTATCCTACAGTTCAAAGAGAAGCTGGATCCGTTTCTATGAATATCAGTTTTTGTTGCAGTTTGGTGATATTTTCATGGTGATGTTTAAATGTAAATTGTTTATCAAGGCAAATACCTACATTAATACTCTCAATATTGCTGCCATCTAGTGTGGATAGGTGTAAACTGTTCAAATCTATATCTCACTCTAGAAAAAAGCATAAACTTTGTTTTGCTTGCAAGAATTATTATTATTATTATTATTAACTTAAAGCTGCTTTAAACATTATTTTCTTATTAACATTAGAGTTTAAACATAGTTCTTTATTCCAACAGTAATCACTGTTATAAGGGCTTTTCACACTGCATTTTCTAAGCCTAGGGTTATACTTAGCCTAAGATTAGCACTAGGATAATTTAGCCCATTTTCACACACAGGTTGTTTAACCCAGGGTTAACTTAAGACCAGGGCTATATGATTCACACTGCACTTCTACTAGCCCTGGGTTAAGCACACAAGTGCTTTGAAGCTAAGCTGAACTTTCTAAAATGTTGTCTTACTACTCTTTTTATCTTTAGGCCTGTTTCACACTGGCACCTTAGCCCAGGACTCAGTTGATTTTCTGGTGATGACCCTGAATAGTTTGGGCTAACCCTGGACCAGGGCCAGCAAGCCCTAGGCTAAAGTCGGGGTCAGCCCACTTTGGAATTTGGCAGTGTGAACACTTTCTTAAGCGGGGGTAACAGCGCAGTGTGAAAAGCACTGTAATAGGGTGTTTGGTAAGTAACGCATTTCTCTCCTCCTCTTGCTCATGCAGTAAAAGAGACAATAAAGTTTCTGGTATCCCTGCCCACTTTATCAAATCAGGACAGAGAACTCCGTCAAGAGGCTATTCTGGCTACTTGTGAACTGCAGAGAGCAGGTCCCTCCTGTTTACCAGCAAGAGTTTGACAGGGAAAGCTACCAATTCCAGTGCTCCCAGTGAGGGCTTATGCTACCAAAACACACAAAGTGAGAAAAACCGCTTAAAGAAAAGTAAGAGGCAGAGAGAGCTGCCTTGATAAAGAGAAAGGTGTCGTGCAAGTGTGGTGACACAGAGGGGAGGGAGGAGGGTGCAGTTTTAAGGCTGACAAGTGCATTTTGAAGATCACATAAAAAAAGTTGGAATTCCTCAAAAGCAAGTTGTGCAGAGTCAGCAAAACTATGCAAAATAGTGTCATCCAGATAAAGATGGGCATTACATTCAGTTAGAGAAGAGGGTACAAGGTACATGTATTGTCATTTTTTTTAAAACACAAGGGTTTTAAAACAACATAATTTGATAGAAATACTTTGGGTTAGTTATTCACCAGTGATTCCAGGATTTTTGCCAGACAGGGAAGCTTGGTTATTGAGATTGCTCTTGTCTCCTCCCTCAATGAGTCACATGAGCAGATTTCCAGACACTGGGAATTTTACCAGTTGAAATTGAAATACTAAATATGTTTGTTACTTGCTCAGTACTGGGAAGTTTTAAAAAGAATGGAAAGTTTGTCTGCTGTGGTCAATTTCCTGGGACCGGTGGTTTGTAATGCATTAGCAGGAGTAGTAGCAGGAGTATCTGTGTAGAGATTGTTTACTTACTTCATGTCACAAAGGTGTCAGATGGTGGTGTGGTATTGCAGTGGTGGGCAGACAGCGAGAGGTTCTTAGGTTTTCCCAGGTATGTTCCCACAGTGGTTAACTGAAATGCCCATAAGTGTGAATGTGAGTGTAAATGCCTGCCCTGTGATGGACCCTGTGATGGGCCCTGACTCTTGCCTGACGTGAGCAACGACAGGCTCTAGACATCCTAAACTGTGCTCGGGGCAGAGCATCGAGAATTACCATGAGCCCCACACAACTGAGAGTATCCGGTATATCTGTGAAACAGATACACAAACAACACAAACAAAAAAACAGATGTTCTAAAAGATAAACCTTCATGATGAATAGTGTAGAGTGTAGAGTTGAATGGTAAAGTTGACAGCACCTCCTAAATTCTTGGCTCATTGGCTGGGCGTGCTGTATTATTTAATGCAGAAAACAGCTAATGTGGTTAGCTATTGTTGTGAGGCAGATGTAACAGACAGCGTGTGTCTCGTCCAGTTCATGTTTCCGAGCAAGGTCATAAATCCAAAATGTGCCCCTGGAGGACCGCTTTGAAAACACTGGGTGCATTTAAATGTTTTTATTTTTTATTACTCGCTGCTGATCTCAGCCTCCCTCCTACATGTCTCCTAACATAAGCAACGTTAGCCTAATGTGCGCCCACAATTCAAATCATGAGTGTGACATTATAGTGAAACTTTATTATTTAAAAAATCAACAATAAATAAATTGAATTTACATAGCCCAAAATCACAATTACATTGCCTCAGTGGGCTTTACAATCTGTACAGTGAATGACATCCTCAGTCCTTAGACCCTGGGTTCGAGTGAGGAAAAACTTACCATATTGAGAGAAAAAACAAAAATCTTTTAACAGGGAGGGAAAAAGATGGAAGAAACCACAGAGGATGGATCCCGCTCCCAGGACGGACAGACATGCAATAGATGTCGCATTTACAGAACAGAACAACAAAATCACAATTTACAAACTGCATTGACAGAATATCTGACAAGTGTGTGAATCCAGGAGGACGACTGAGCAGGCCAAGGCATCGCCCATACAAGATGTATGGCCTGCCCAGTGCCTCTAGTGAGTGAAGAGGCATCCCATTTTTTTTTAGAAATACGGATATAAGGAGATCATAAAACAGAGGAGAGCAGTAGTCCCAGGGTATGACCATCCAGGAGACAGCAGAGGTAGATGAGCTTCAAATAGGTTACAATCTCCCAATTATGCTCCGTCAGTGCACCAAGAAATGAACCAATGAACCTGTGGCAGTCTACTCTGAACTCTTATTGTGCAGTAGCACAAATGTGGAACTGTATTCTAGCAGAAGTATTTTCAATAGTCTACACCAGTATTACATAAGCCTACAAGTAGGCTACCATCTAACCATGCTAGAAATTGTAAATGGTCAGGCCACGTAACAACTCTTTTAGAAAGCCTTTCTCAGGACTATAAGCACACTGTGCAGGTGCAGAGGTTTAGATTTATCTGCCTCTGAAACATCTGTCTCCACACAGTGGTGAGAAATGTCATTAAAAAAACCACATCAAAATATTTAACAGAAACTTACCAAATACAAATAGTTATTGAGGATGATTCACATACCTCAATGTAAACGGTTTGGGACTGCTTATTAAGTCGGAAGTAAATCATTTATTCTTCTTCTATATTTCCTACTTGACTCAAACAAGAATCATGTTTATAACCATGTTCACCTTTAAAAAATAATTTAAAAACACACTTTTATCAACGTGATGAAGGTGCTCGGTGACCGTCCTAAACAATGAATGTTGTTCTCCTTACATAATTATACACTGTTAATAACTGCTCATTGTCATGCTGCCACGCGCTTCCCGGGGACAGAGGTGGTCGTAATGATCCGCCTCTCTTCGGTATTTCCCGCCCTTCCTCGTGCACACGTCGGTGCTTTCCGGCCAGTGTCGCCATCTGCTTTTTCGTCCTTCTCCAATCTCCGTGTTGTTGTTCCCGGTGACGCGGCGGAGGTGTAGCCTGACGCGGGCTCTTACGTGTCGGCCAGAATAAAAGTGGAGCTCCGGAGGCCCGGGAGTGACGAAGGGAGTCTGTATCGGTAAGGACGGAGCGGTGTCCGGGGCTCAGAGAGATGGGACGCGGCCGTAGAACGTTGTCGGTCTGGTCGGGTTCGGCCCGGAGGAAACAAAGAGATCATGGCGCCGCGGTGTGTTTGTGGCAGGATGGAGGGAGGGGAGGCTGCGGCTGCCTCAGAGGAAACGGAGCGAAATGTGCGGCTCTGACAGCGGACCAGGAGGGATAGTTTGTGGGTTGACACATGGGGAACTGTGACAGGACTGTGGCGATGTTCACGCGCTCAGCTGTCATATGGTGCTATAAAGGACGCAGCGTTATGCGCACAGATTTGCGCCGTTTTTCCCCTTAACGGTGCTTTGAAACCACCAGCCGCAATATGTTCATTTATTCCTATTTTCGACTTAATTAGATGTCATACAGTTGTAATATTTAGTGGTCTACATCTCCTCACATCACCTCTGCCCGATCGATAATCATCCCGTTCTGTCATTTATTCAGCGGTGATGGAGATCGGCCGCTGCAGGCCGTCGCGTTTGGTTTGCCCGTTGCAAAACATGAACTCAGGCCTGGAGACTGAACACGCATCTTGTGTTTTTTGTTTTTATGCCGTCAACACACGTCGCGTTTGTCTCTCATCTCCCGGGATGTGACCGGCGTGTGCGTTAAGGTGGGGGGGCGTTGCCCGGCCATGTGGCTCCGCTGTCACACACGGAGCATCCGAGTGATTTTGAAAAGCAGAGGGAGAAATGTGTAAAGCCAATCATGCAGCGGAGAGAAGCTACGCACAGTGTGAGATCACAGTGAACAACACGGCCCAGATCACACTGAGCACGCTGCTCACACACAGATCTCTGTTGAGATGCATTAATATATCAGGACCGGTCCGAAGCAGCAGGATCACAATGTGTGAGTCAGCTGCGCGTCTCAACAAGAAGCTTCACTTCTCCTGTCTAGACTGTTAAATCCCAGAGGTGTCAGATGCTATTAGAAGGGGAGAAGTCTATTATTAGTACAGTTTAACTACACTTTGTGAAGTTAATTAAAATGAGTTAGAATTCATTTATTTTACTCAATCTATTTGATTTCTACTTGATAATTAATTTATCATCAGGCCCAGCTCAGACATGGTAATAATGATGAATGAAAATTGATTGATACCAATTGCTACTTTTAGTTCATTTTATGTTTATTGCAAGAAGACTAGCAATCATTTTGTGGAAGCAAATGGGTTCCAATGAAGAATAACCATAATAGATTTTTCTTGCTCAAGAGGCCACCTTTACCAATTACCAATTTACCATTAATAAGGGCTGAAACTAACAATCATTTTCAGTCAAACTGCTGCTAATTTTCATGATTCGATAATCATTAGGTCTGAAATGTCAAAAAAAAAAAAATCAGAAAAATATTCATTGTCAACATAACAGTCCAAAACCCAAAGGGCTCTACGCCAGGCGCCGCGCAGCACAAGCATCGTTGCTTGTCTCAGACCGAGGCAGTTGGCATTTTCACGCCCACGTTGTACAATTGGTATATTAACTTGTGGTCAGCTGTGGGAGGTGTGGTCAGGCGCACTGATGGCGCTCTGCTGTCTTGACCAACAAAAAGCTGGTCTAAAGTCAAATGCGCAGTGTGTTTTCTGCTATTTAAAGAGTGCATTATTGAGATGGTAAGATGCACCTACACAGGCTGCTTTGAGTTATTTTAAAAGTTTCCATGAATGCAGTAATGTCACAGTAACACATATTGTGGGACATTTAATCAGCAACTCTAAAAGCTGAGGAGTAAAGTCTCCAGAGAAAACAGAATGAAACTTTTAGCTTCTGAAATAAATATTTGTAGACAGGATCGCAGGATTTATCAGCTGCTTCACTCCAAACTATTTTACTGTATGAACCTGGACTGTGTCTGTCATCTTTTGATATGTAGAAGAACACAGAACATTATTTGCAAGAAATGTTAACCAACCCGGTTGACGAATCAGGAGTTTTCTACTACCTGAGGACTGCTGAAGGTAATTTCATTAAAATTTCCTCATTAAAGACGCACAGTGTTTCACCCATCTGCAATTGATCAAAATGATAATTTTTATGACCCGTCCCATCTGATCTGCGGCCAGCACACACAGAGGGACGATCAGCAGCGCTCCTCCTCCTCCTCACTTAAATATTAGTGTGTTTTCTCATGTGCAGTCAAACAGAGTTGTTGAAGGGACATGGGAGACGACAGAGGCAGAGGGTCCAGCAGCTGAGGTCCACATACCTGTCCCTCAGTGAAGAGTGCCACTGTTAATAGCGATGCTCCAGGTCCTGGTGCACCTGGCTCTTAAAAGGGAATTGGAGACGACACTGTGATTGGTTTATGTTACGCCCGAAATACACCCATGCCCAATTGAGAGTTAATTGAATAGTCACTGCAGCTCAACAAAATGTATCACTGCCATATACTGTAATTGCTTTGTGAAGACAGGATTTAGCCGATTAACCTGGCCATTAAAAACATCTATCACACTTCTAGAAAGATGTTGCGGTCTGAGTATTGGTGTTACAGATGATGTCGCTTGTTGTTTGTACTGGTGGCAGAAGGTTGTAACCACAAAGGGAAATGTAGCTGTCATTATGAAAAAGTTCAGCGTTTCGAGCACTTACTGGAGGCTGTACATGTCAGTCATAGAGCCACCTGCCTCAACAATTCATCTAGACAGACTGTGTACACTGTATCACCACACCTCATTTTGGACTTCAAGGGGCAAAGTACAACCTAAAGCAAAGTACAAACCAGTAATGATGAAAGCATAGCAGGAACATAAAACCAGGAACAGCAAACCAGAAAACACACCACGGGGAGACACGGGGACGGGGGCTCAGGTGAACAAACAGAGGCAGCAGGGAGAACACAGGCTTAAATACACACAGGGCTGATTGACAAACAAGACACAGGTGGACACAGAAAAAGGCTGGAAATCACACAAAAGGAGGAAGCGAAAACAACACACGACATATGAGTGCAAAACTTCAAAATAAAACAGGAAATCACAGAAACACAGACGGAAACATGACAAACTGAACACAATAAGCTCCATAAATGTAAGATTATGGCTTCTTGATTGGCGTCATACTGATTTTTATTATTTTTATTTTTTTTATTTCAGTTTACATTTCAAGTATTATACTGTAAAAAGTTCTATCTTTAGTGATATCTATAATCTTGAAAGCCTTCAAGATCCCATTCATAATTTTATTCATGGTCAAATGTGTTTTCTTCAGCAGGTCACAGTCGCTGAGTAGACTTTGCCTCATTTTGAACCAAGAAAAAACCTTTATGGTATAATTATAGTGTGATAAACTTTGATATGAGTGTTCAGAGGGGTAAATTGAACTTAACGCATAATTAATCATGAAAAGATGCAAACATTCAGCCTCCCACACATTTTCAAATGCCCATAACTTCATACTGAAATTTATGACTTCACTACTGTGCAGAAAAGATTACCAACTTTCACATCAACTTTTCTTTTAGCAATAATAATAATAATTTTGATAATTTATGATCATCATTGCTGACTCAATGACTGACTGTGCATGTCAAAGTGTCCTTGAGCAAGACATTTTGCATGGCAGCCTCTGCCATCAGTCTATGAATGTGTGTGTGAATGTGACAAGTGATGTAAAGCACTTTGAGCGGTCAGTAGACTGGAAAAGCTCTATAGAAATGCAATTACCTGATCAGTCATTTGGAATGACACATTACCAGGAACTGAGACATTTGTAGTTTCTTTACAGATGTACTATATAGAACCTTCTAAGCACCCCTCATGATATTTTAGATAGCTGCGATCAACATATACAGATCTGTTAGGGATGTTCTTGGAACTAATCCAGAAAATTGTTGTTTTGAGGGAACCTTTGTTACTCAGAGATGGTATTAGTTGAGCGATGTAGGTCAGTATTCTTGTCATTAATGACTTCTTGGCAGCCCATTCAAAATCCTTTTCATGTGCATTTCAAATATGATTTGTCTCTAGTGTGTTTTACCAAATTTGCTTTTAAGCTGTGCTGATTTCTGTTTCTAGAACACGATCACCATTGTGTTTACTCGTATGTGATACTACAGATGTTGTGGCTGCAGCTCCACAAAAGTTCACTTTTACCAGCTTCTCTTTAACTCTTCATCCCCAGCTCAGCCAATGAAGATGGAGTCAGCAGTGGAGGCTCAGCAGGGGGTGGAGACTGCTGTGACTGAGACAGAGAGCCAGCAGATCACCCAGGCACAGATCGCTACTTTGGCACAGGTAACAGAAAACTTGCGTATACTAAAGAAATGAGTTGCTATTTAGGTTCAGGTTCAAGTGCAGCTGGTTTCCAAAAGTTTTAAAAACACCAATTTTGATGGCGCAGATGTTTAAAGAAATAGTCAAAGTGCACGTAGCAGTCAACATGGTCACATCACTTCTAAATTTCAGGTATCCATGACAACGGGCCACGCCTCAGCAACAGGTCCCACAGTAACGCTGGTACAGCTTCCCAACGGACAGACGGTTCAGGTCCACGGTGTCATCCAGGCTGCACAGCCGTCTGTTATCCAGTCCCCACAGGTCCAGGCTGTACAGGTAAACACACACATATGCACACATATACAATACTAGTTGAAGGTGTTTCGCCACGATGTACAGCTCATGATGTTAGAAGGTTTTTTGGTGCATTTATGTCTGATTTTTGTTTGTTTTTTTCCAGATCTCCACCATAGCAGAAAGTGAGGATTCACAGGAGTCAGTAGACAGCGTGACCGACTCTCAGAAGCGCAGAGAGATTCTGTCACGACGCCCCTCATACAGGTAGAGTGTGTGTGTGTGTGTTGTGTGTAGGAGACCACTAAGACCACCATGATGTCCCATAAATACAAAATTTTACACTTAGTTAAAATTTTAAAGGTTAATTGTTACTTTTTTTTTTAATCTGCATCTACTTAGAGTTTTTTGGCATTGCAAACACAAATTCATATTTTGTCTTTGTCTTTTTCAAACTTGCTTATAGAGCAAAATAAAGCAAAAGTGCAATTCTTTTTCATTTGCTCCCCCTTTTGTCCCAAGTTTGTGTAGTATTTTTGTAGTAGTAGTATAGCAAACCTGGCGAACAGAGTATCTTATGATCTAAAACTCTAGGATCTAAAATCTGGGGATGAAAATGAGTTTAAACCAGTGTGCTCTTCTGGCTGTGTGTCAGTGTAAACCAAAACAGTGAGGGTATGGTAACGCTCATCTAACAGTGACATAAAACAGATGCGATATTTCACATGAATAAATGTGAAACAATTTCCATGCTGTTTCTCTCACCAGGAAAATCCTGAACGACCTTTCATCTGACGCACCAGCCGTCCCTCGTATCGAGGAGGAAAAGGCTGAGGAGGATTCATCCGCTGCTGCTGCCACCCCCGCAATCACCACAGTCACTGTCCCGACACCCATCTACCAGACCAGCAGCGGCCAGTACAGTAAGTGATAGATAGCTCTGTGGAGCTGCTGGAGTGAACTCAAACCAGCTGTTACTACTACTACTCTTATTGATACTCATCAATTATTTTTTATTAGGAAAAATTATTATTATTTATAAAAAAGAATGAATTCAGGACAGGAAGAATGTATTTGTATTTCAAATTTAACAAAATATTGTTTCTAGATGAGCAACAGTGATGTTTGCAACAGAGAAAGTCACTAAGTTACTACATAAACTTTGAAATATCCCCTTTGAACCAAACTTAAGATCTACATGAAATAAATAATACTCCTGAAAAGTTTGAAACTAATGTAGAACATAGAAATCAGTCGCAAACGCTCATCCTGTCCTCTGTCGACCTCCCTCTGCTGTTACTGTGAATTCACTGCAGAGGGACAGGCAGAGGGAGGAGGTGCTGCTTTGGGCTTGTCAAGGAAGTGTATCTAATGTCACCTTGTTTTGGAGCGCTTCTGCCTAGAAGACAAAAATGGATAAAAATATCTTTAGAACCCTAATAGACAGTTGTGATGAATCTGGGCAATGTTCCAGCTATTTCATCTTGCTTCTTTTGTTGAGACTGATTCTTTTCTTTAAGGAAGTAGTAAGTTGTTTACTCACCGACTGTCTGCGGGAGTATTTCATCTGACACAATAGTTTTAACAGAATCATCAAAATATGGCGTGATGCATCATGTTTGAACGTTGAAGGTGTAAGGCATTAAAGCAGTCAAACACTTCTTGACAAAAGGCTCATCATGATGTTTCCTGGCCACTATGAATTAAACACATTTTTGAACAGTGTTTCTTTTTCTTCTCTTTGATTTGATGAACTCTCACTTGTTCCCACTCTCCTTCTGGCAATCTGTCCCTCTCATCAAACACACAGTTGCCATCACACAAGGCGGAG